>NC_060916.1:7358868-7363868 GCF_021234035.1 Daphnia pulicaria
AGATTATTAGCTTCGCCCTTCGGGCTCGCAATTATTGCAGCAATTCACTCTAATCACCATTAAATGGATGAGAGAAACGACTTCAGCTTACTGTGACAATAATATTAGACAAAATCGTTCACTCTAGGTTTCTGAAGTCATTATGCAACAAAGCTGTTGTTTAACGTATCAATCAGGTTGATTAAATTAAAATATTGCCTCTCCGGCGGGGAATTGAACCCCGGTCTCTCGCGTGACAGGCGGGGACACTCACCACTATACTACCGAGGATCCAATGATTGGTTCAAGTCATGAAATCTGTTCCCTATATTTCAGAGGTTTTTTAGCAATTTCAACAACACACCAAATATCAAGCAACTGTCGGGTACACTGGCACCAACTTGGACACTCACTGGGCAACAACCATAGACAGTTTAGTCCATTGTAGCTAAGCGATTGTAAAATTATATGTGACTTCCGAAGGTTCGTTAAACCCGAGTCTTATTGTTTTTTAGAATTATGTTCAACAAAGAACAAAGCAACAAGATTTAACTGACTTATTATTGCAGCAATTCACTCTAATCACCATTAAATGGATGAGAGAAACGACTTCAGCTTACTGTGACAATAATATTAGACAATCGTTCACTCTAGGTTTTTGAAGTCATTATGCAACAAAGCAGTTGTTTAACGTATCAATCAGGTTGATTAAATTAAAACATTGCCTCCCCGGCGGGGAATTCAACCCCGGTCTCAGGCGTGACAGGCGGGGATACTCACCAGTATAGTATCGAGGATCCAATGATTGGTTCAAGTCATGAAAACTGTTCCCTATATTTCAGAGGTTTTTTAGCAATTTCAACAACAAACCAAATATCAAGCAACTGTCGGGTACACTGGCACCAACTTGGACACTCACTGGGCAACAACCATAGACAGTTTAGTCCATTGTAGCTAAGTGATTGTAAAATTATATGTGACTTCCGAAGGTTCGTTAAACCCGAGTCTTATTGTTTTTTAGAATTATTTTCAATAAAGAACAAAGCAACAAGATTTAACTGACTTATTATTGCAGCAATTCACTCTAATCATCATTAAATGGATGAGAGAAACGACTTCAGCCTACTGTGACAATAATATTAGACAAAATCGTTCACTCTAGGTTTCTGAAGTCATTATGCAACAAAGCTGTTGTTTAACGTATCAATCAGGTTGATTAAATTAAAACATTGCCTCCCCGGCGGGGAATTGAACCCCGGTCTCCCGCGTGACAGGCGGGGATACTCACCACTATACTACCGAGGATGCAATGATTGGTTCAAGTCCTGAAAACTGTTCCCTATATTTCAGAGGTTTTTTAGCAATTTCAACAACACACCAAATATCAAGCAACTGTCGGGTACACTGGCACCAACTTGGACACTCACTGGGCCACAACCATAGACAGTTTAGTCCATTGTAGCTAAGCGATTGTAAAATTATATGTGACTTCCGAAGGTTCGTTAAACCCGAGTCTTATTGTTTTTTAGAATTATGTTCAACAAAGAACAAAGCAACAAGATTTAACTGACTTATTATTGCAGCAATTCACTCTAATCACCATTAAATGGATGAGAGAAACGACTTCAGCTTACTGTGACAATAATATTAGACAAAATCGTTCACTCTAGGTTTCTGAAGTCATTATGCAACAATGCGGTTGTTTAACGTATCAATCAAGTTGATTAAATTGAAATATTATCTACCCGGTGGGGAATTAAACCCCGGTCTCCCGCGTGACAGGCGGGGATACTCACCACTATACTACCGAGGATCCAATGATTAGTTCAAGTCATGAAATTTGTTCCCTATATTGCAGAGGTTTTTTAGCATTTTCAACAACACACAAAATATCAAGCAACTGTCGGGTACACTGGCACCAACTTGGACACTCACTGGGCAACAACCAAAGACAGTTTAGTCCATTGTAGCTAAGCGATTGTAAAATTATATGTGACTTCCGAAGGTTCGTTAAACCCGAGTCTTATTGTTTTTTAGAATTATGTTCAACAAAGAACAAAGCAACAAGATTTAACTGACTTATTATTGCAGCAATTCACTCTAATCACCATTAAATGGATGAGAGAAACGACTTCAGCTTACTGTGACAATAATATTAGACAATCGTTCACTCTAGGTTTTTGAAGTCATTATGCAACAAAGCTGTTGTTTAACGTATCAATCAGGTTGATTAAATTAAAACATTGCCTCCCCGGCGGGGAATTCAACCCCGGTCTCAGGCGTGACAGGCGGGGATACTCACCAGTATAGTATCGAGGATCCAATGATTGGTTCAAGTCATGAAAACTGTTCCCTATATTTCAGAGGTTTTTTAGCAATTTCAACAACACACCAAATATCAAGCAACTGTCGGGTACACTGGCACGAACTTGGACACTCACTGGGCAACAACCATAGACAGTTTAGTCCATTGTAGCTAAGTGATTGTAAAATTATATGTGACTTCCGAAGGTTCGTTAAACCCGAGTCTTATTGTTTTTTAGAATTATTTTCAATAAAGAACAAAGCAACAAGATTTAACTGACTTATTATTGCAGCAATTCACTCTAATCATCATTAAATGGATGAGAGAAACGACTTCAGCCTACTGTGACAATAATATTAGACAAAATCGTTCACTCTAGGTTTCTGAAGTCATTATGCAACAAAGCTGTTGTTTAACGTATCAATCAGGTTGATTAAATTAAAACATTGCCTCCCCGGCGGGGAATTGAACCCCCGTCTCCCGCGTGACAGGCGGGGATACTCACCACTATACTACCGAGGATCCAATGATTGGTTCAAGTCCTGAAAACTGTTCCCTATATTTCAGAGGTTTTTTAGCAATTTCAACAACACACCAAATATCAAGCAACTGTCGGGTACACTGGCACCAACTTGGACACTCACTGGGCCACAACCATAGACAGTTTAGTCCATTGTAGCTAAGCGATTGTAAAATTATATGTGACTTCCGAAGGTTCGTTAAACCCGAGTCTTATTGTTTTTTAGAATTATTTTCAACAAAGAACAAAGCAACAAGATTTAACTGACTTATTATTGCAGCAATTCACTCTAATCACCATTAAATGGATGAGAGAAACGACTTCAGCTTACTGTGACAATAATATTAGACAAAATCGTTCACTCTAGGTTTCTGAAGTCATTATGCAACAATGCTGTTGTTTAACGTATCAATCAGGTTGATTAAATTGAAATATTGCCTACCCGGTGGGGAATTGAACCCCGGTCTCCCGCGTGACAGGCGGGGATACTCACCACTATACTACCGAGGATCCAATGATTGGTTCAAGTCATGAAATTTGTTCCCTATATTGCAGAGGTTTTTTAGCATTTTCAACAACACACAAAATATCAAGCAACTGTCGGGTACACTGGCACCAACTTGGACACTCACTGGGCAACAACCATAGACAGTTTAGTCCATTGTAGCTAAGCGATTGTAAAATTATATGTGACTTCCGAAGGTTCGTTAAACCCGAGTCTTATTGTTTTTTAGAATTATGTTCAACAAAGAACAAAGCAACAAGATTTAACTGACTTATTATTGCAGCAATTCACTCTAATCACCATTAAATGGATGAGAGAAACGACTTCAGCTTACTGTGACAATAATATTAGACAATCGTTCACTCTAGGTTTTTGAAGTCATTATGCAACAAAGCTGTTGTTTAACGTATCAATCAGGTTGATTAAATAAAAATATTGCCTCCCAGGCGGGGAATTGAACCCCGGTCTCCCGCGTGACAGGCGGGGATACTCACCACTATACTACCGAGGATCCAATGATTGGTTCAGGTCATGAAATCTGTTCCCTATATTTCAGAGGTTTTTTAGCAATTTCAACAACACACCAAATATCAAGCAACTATCTGGTACACTGGCACCAACTTGGACACTCACTGGGCAACAACCATAGACAGTTTAGTCCATTGTAGCTAAGCGATTGTAAAATTATATGTGACTTCCGAAGTTTCGTTAAACACGAGTCTTATTGTTTTTTAGTTTTTTTTTCAACAACGAACAAAGCAACAAGATTTAACAGACTTATTATTGCAGCAATTCACTCTAATCACCATTAAATGGATGAGAGAAACGACTTAAGCTTACTGTTACAATAATATTAGACAAAATCGTTCACTCTAGGTTTCTGAAGTCATTATGCAACAAAGCTGTTGTTTAACGTATCAATCAGGTTGATTAAATTAAAATATTGCCTCCCCGGCAGGGAATTGAACCCCCGTCTCCCGCGTGACAGGCGGGGATACTCACCACTATACTACCGAGGATCCAATGATTGGTTCAAGTCATGAAATCTGTTCCCTATATTTCAGAGGTTTTTTAGCAATTTGAACAACACACAAAATATCAAGCAACTGTCTGGTACACTGGCACCATTTTGGACACTCACTGGGCAACAACCATAGACAGTTTAGTCCATTGTAGCTAAGCGATTGTAAAATTATATGTGACTTCCGAAGTTTCGTTAAACACGAGTCTTATTGTTTTTTGTTTTTTTTTCAACAACGAACAAAGCAACAAGATTTAACTGACTTATTATTGCAGCAATTCACTCTAATCACCATTACATGGATGAGAGAAACGACTTCAGCTTACTGTGACAATAATATTAGACAAAATCGTTCACTCTAGGTTTCTGAAGTCATTATGCAACAAAGCTGTTGTTTAACGTATCAATCAGGTTGATTAAATTAAAATTTTGCCTCCCCGGTGGGGAATTGAACCCCGGTCTCCCGCGTGACAGGCGGGGATACTCACCACTATACTACTGAGGATCCAATGATTGGTTCAAGTCATGAAATCTGTTCCCTATATTTCAGAGGTTTTTTAGCAATTTCAACAACACACCAAATATCAAGCAACTTTCGGGTACACTGGCACCAACTTGGACACTCACTGGGCAACAACCATAGACAGTTTAGTCCATTGTAGCTAAGCGA
>NC_060916.1:7373868-7378868 GCF_021234035.1 Daphnia pulicaria
ATCTGTTCCCTATATTTCAGAGGTTTTTTAGCAATTTCAACAACACACCAAATATCAAGCAACTGTCTGGTACACTAGCACCAACTTGGACACTCACTGGGCAACAACCATAGACAGTTTAGTCCATTGTAGCTAAGCGATTGTAAAATTATATGTGACTTCCGAAGTTTCGTTAAACACGAGTCTTATCCCTGAGGTATATTTATATACGAAGGTCCTTAACAATATAGGGTGTGGGGTATAGGGGGTAGGGTAGTAGTAGCTAGTAGTGGAATTCAGAGGGTTTAATGTCCATTTAGTTATCCTTTATACGTTTCTTCCCTGAATGACCAATCGTCACCAAATTTTGTACATAATTCTGTCAAAATTTGATACATGTCGTGACGGGGTTTCATTGGTTTTTATTACTGTTTTAGAAATTTAATTTGCGTGTTTATTACCTAGCTGGTTGCCGAATCCAAGTTAGTGAATTCGCTTTGTTTGCTTAACCTTCTAACTGTCAGTGTTGTGCAGTCAGTGCTCAGTAGTGTCAACAACAAGAGAAAAAAGTTGTTTTCAGAAGAATTCTTAAACTGGACTGCTGATTAAACTGGAAAACTATTTCTAGCAACATCTAGCAAATTCTTTGAATCATGACAGCAGAAGAAACCCTTCGGGTAATCTTTATTAGAGTAACTTCATAAAAACAATACTTTTTCCTTTGTGTTTGTGTTTTAATGCGCAATTCAACACGAGTAAAGAGAACAAAGTGAAGAAGAAAAAGTGAGATTAAAGTGGTTTGTGATAAGTTCTTCTTGAATTTTAACAGTTTTGATATATTTTACTAAATTTTACAATGTAGAGGCCGAGTATACCTGCCAAGTCGTCAAAGAATCTGGACCATTTGTCAAATTTCAGCTAGAGTGGCACTTGCCAAAGCACAGTACAAATCGGTATGTCAAATTTGCAGACAAAATTCATAGCGCCTGCTCTGCTCAACTCCTAATGCCATATTCTCTTTGAAACACAGCATGCATGATATACTCAACAAGCCAGGAGCTATCAACACCCTTCACCTGACAATCCCAAAGTTACAGGAGTCTGATAGTGGAAAGTACCGTTGTGTTGCCAGAGGTCTATTACTACCATCAAAATTTTTAAAATGATTTCATCCGTTTCCAAAAATACTCTTCATCTTTCATCAGCACAGAGACTTTGGTTACCGAGACTTTTTGTTGGGTAAATAAGTTTTAAAATGTTGACTATAAATGAGTTAAAACTAAGCGTACAACATTTATATATACGTTTGCCCACTTTATAGGAAATCATTTGTTAGATTTTTGGGTGGACCATCTATTATTCAAAAACCTATTGCTCAGCCAATTAATTTGGCAAATGAACCTATTTTAGGTAAAAGTTAAAATTACTTATGATTTGATGGTTTCATTATTTGTTTATCATATTTAGGTTATTTGAAAAGCAGCGAAGAAAGAGTTGCCTTGGAAAATGCATTACAACATAGGCAATCTGCTGTTGAAGAAATTCCAATTGTTATTGATGGCAAAGAATATTGGACTGATGATGTTCATTTATCAGACAATGGTATTCTATTTCTTCCGTTTTAAACCACATTTATTGACGTGCTTATTGTTTTGTTTTTTTATTTATTAAATTGCAGCCCTCTAACCATCAGAAAAAGATCGCGATATTCTGCTATGGTTCTCCCGTATTTTACTTTTTTTTTAAAAGGGGTTATTTTTGTTTCTTAATTTTTTATTTCCATGGAATTAGGAACTACTACAAAAAGCTTTTGGCGTTTCATTGAAAGCCAGAAGCGCGTGGGAGAAGGTTCCTTTGAATAAAAAAGTTTATATTTTTTTTAAAGCAGGAGATTTGGTTTCCACAAAATATCGTAGTCAACTCGATGCATCTACCATGCTGGGACAAGGCAAAACAGTTTATCAAGCTGAAATTGATGCAGCTTGTGAATTAGCGGATTTTTTGCGGTAAAACAAATATAGAACATATTGGTATTGATGACGTTACTCAAGAAGTTTTATAAAAATAGATTTATTGCAGAGTTTGCTCAACGATTGTATGATTATCAACCAGTAAACGTTGTTCCTTCGATACAAAATTCGGTAAAATATTTATTTACATTAAAGAAACCATAAACTTTAAGATTAACTTAATTCATGTGTAGGTTCGACATAGAGTGTTGGAAGGATTTATCGCCGCTATTTCTCCATTCAATTTCACAGCCATTGGAGGAAACCTTGCATATGCCCCTGCGATTATGGTACTCTTCAACCATTCTTTATTTAAGAATTTATTTATGTTTAGAATGGTTTTGTGATTAGGGAAATGTTGTTCTGTGGAAACCCTCTGACACAGCATTGTTGTCGAACTATATAGCATTCCGATTGATGGAAGAAAGTGGAATTCTTCCTGGCGTAGTGAATTTCTTGCCTACAGAGGGTCCTACTTTTGGACGAGCGATTACCAACTCGACGCATCTAAGCGCCATTAATTTCACAGGATCTGTTCTGTAATATTTTTAGATACCTGATGGTACCGACGAAATTCTATTGCTATTTTTTTTTTTGGAAACAGTACAGTCCACTGGTTGTGGAAGCAAGTAGGAGAAAATGTTGACCGCTTCCGGAATTTGCCACGTTTGGTTGGCGAGTGTGGAGGGAAGAATTACCATTTGCTTCATTCATCTGCTAATGTGGAGCACGTTGTCAATTCTACCCTTCGTGGCAAAAGCAGCTATTTCTGACGGCTTTTCTGATGGCACATGATCGTTGTCATGAAGAAAGCGATTTAGTGAATGAAAGAATTTTCAAGATAATTTGTTTTTCATACAACATGTCCGTAAAACGTGTCATGGAGTAGTGTAGATGTTGGGTGAGAATTTAACGTGTTTAATCATCATCAAGCAGGTACAATACCGCAAGGCTAAGAAGCGAGGGTGAGAAATAAATCGTATAAAAGGAGATAGAAAAGGCCAGAGACACCAGTAAACTGATCATCACGGACAAGGCAACAACTTCAGTGCACTACCTGTACCAAGGATTTTTCTTCATCGTATTACTGGTTCGCAACAATGGGTAAATATTCCGTTTCTTTACAAGGATATTTATTGACTGTTGGTAAATATGCTCGTTACTGTTGTATATAAACGTTTAACTATGTATGTTAATTTTCTAGTTAACTATGGCGACATGCTGCTGTTGGACGTTCCATCGTTAATGGCTGGTTCGACTACACTGGTGTTTCCTGGGTATGGTGTATACCAAGTAACAGCAGCGAAAGAATAGTACTTGATACGCAACACAACTTACTACATTAACAGGCTCCAGAGTACTACACCACCAAGGCTCCAAAGTACAAGTCGAAAACTTAATCTGCCCCGAGTCACATCACGCAAGCGCCTGAGTACTGCACTGAGTCTTCCAAGTTCTACAACACCAAAGTTCAAGGTCCAACCTTTAACGTTACACTACAATCTACGCTTTTTTAGCTCACTATACTGATGCTCCAAATTATATTCTGCCTGCAGCTACTACACCGAGTCTCCAGATATTCACCATCAGAGCGATCTTCACCGAAGTGTCCAAGTACTAGACTACAACCTACTGCAGCTCACTGTGTGTCACAACTGTCTTCTTTACCGTATTAAATCGGTTTCCAATCATGGGTAAATATTCATTTTATTTTTAGTTGTGAATCAATTTTATCTCATTTTTGGTTGTTGACAAGAACATTAAATTTTTAAACTGTATTGTTTCATTGATTAGATAGCGCTGATATGTGATATATTGTTTAAGGCTGGGTCGACCACGGGTGCACTGATGTCTCCTGGATATGGCCGATACCAAATCACCACAAGCTGCCATACTTCACAACAACGAGGTCCAAGTACTAAACCACTGTGGGATGGAATATTACAAGACTGCTGCTACTTTCTACTACACCAAGGCCCCTAATCCCCTACTGGTTGTCTACTGAAATCACCTCCATACTCAAGTTTGAAAAAATAAGTTTTGATTTTCGCAACAATTTTATTTAACTTTCTAAAAATAAAACATTCATGGTTCGTATGTGTGATAAACTTTTATAATTAAATAAATTGTTTTCTACTGCCAAATAGTGTATTTTTTAATATAATCATGAATGGTGTACAGACCTGAAAAATGTCTGTTTCTAGTCTGTAAAATAGTCAACTCAACGAGCTGCTTTTGGGGATTGGGAAAATGATGTTGTTCGAGCAAATAGACAATTTTCCATTTCTAGTAATGTTAATACAAAAATTACGCGTAGATGTTTTTTTCGTTAGGATCCACTCCCCGGCGTTTAAAAAATGCCCGAAGGACATTACCGAAGGAATCTTGTTGTTTTTTAGTTTTTTTTCATAACGAACAAAGCAACAAGATTTACCTGACTTATTATTGCAGAAATTCACTCTAATCACCATTAAATGGATGAGAGAAACGACTTCAGCTTACTGTGACAATAATATTAGACAAAATCGTTCACTCTAGGTTTCTGAAGTCATTATGCAACAAAGCTGTTGTTTAACGTATCAATCAGGTTGATTAAATTAAAATATTGCCTCCCCGGCGGGGAATTGAACCCCGGTCTCCCGCGTGACAGGCGGGGATACTCACCACTATACTACCGAGGATCCAATGATTGGTTCAAGTCATGAAATCTGTTCCCTATATTTCAGAGGTTTTTTAGCAATTTCAACAACACACCAAATATCAAGCAACTGTCTGGTACACTAGCACCAACTTGGACACTCACTGGGCAACAACCATAGACAGTTTAGTCCATTGTAGCTAAGCGATTGTAAAATTATATGTGACTTCCGAAGTTTCGTTAAACACGAGTCTTATTGTTTTTTAGTTTTTTTTTTCAACAACGAACAAAGCAATAAGATTTACCTGACTTATTATTGCAGAAATTCACTCTAATCACCATTAAATGGATGAGAGAAACGACTTCAGCTTACT
>NC_060916.1:7393868-7406368 GCF_021234035.1 Daphnia pulicaria
CTTGGACACTCACTGGGCAACAACCATAGACAGTTTAGTCCATTGTAGCTAAGCGATTGTAAAATTATATGTGACTTCCGAAGTTTCGTTAAACACGAGTCTTATTGTTTTTTAGTTTTTTTTTTCAACAACGAACAAAGCAACAAGATTTAACTGACTTAATATTGCAGAAATTCACTCTAATCACCATTAAATGGATGAGAGAAACGACTTCAGCTTACTGTGACAATAATATTAGACAAAATCGTTCACTCTAGGTTTCTGAAGTCATTATGCAACAAAGCTGTTGTTTAACGTATCAATCAGGTTGATTAAATTAAAGTATTGCCTCCCCGGCGGGAAATTGAACCCCGGTCTCCCGCGTGACAGGCGGGGATACTCACCACTATACTACCGAGGATCCAATGATTGGTTCAAGTCATGATATCTGTTCCCTATATTTCAGAGGTTTTTTAGCAATTTCAACAACACACCAAATATCAAGCAACTGTCTGGTACACTAGCACCAACTTGGACACTCACTGGGCAACAACCATAGACAGTTTAGTCCATTATAGCTAAGCGATTGTAAAATTATATGTGACTTCCGAAGTTTCGTTAAACACGAGTCTTATTGTTTTTTAGTTTTTTTTTCAACAACGAACAAAGCAACAAGATTTACCTGACTTATTATTGCAGAAATTCACTCTAATCACCATTAAATGGATGAGAGAAACGACTTCAGCTTACTGTGACAATAATATTAGACAAAATCGTTCACTCTAGGTTTCTGAAGTCATTATGCAACAAAGCTGTTGTTTAACGTATCAATCAGGTTGATTAAATTAAAATATTGCCTCCCCGGCGTGGAATTGAACCCCGGTCTCCCGCGTGACAGGCGGGGATACTCACCACTATACTACCGAGGATCCAATGATTGGTTCAAGTCATGAAATCTGTTCACTATATTTCAGAGGTTTTTTAGCAATTTCAACAACACACCAAATATCAAGCAACTGTCTGGTACACTAGCACCAACTTGGACACTCACTGGGCAACAACCATAGACAGTTTAGTCCATTGTAGCTAAGCGATTGTAAAATTATATGTGACTTCCTAAGGTTCGTTAAACCCGAGTCTTATTGTTTTTTAGAATTATTTTCAACAACGAACAAAGCAACAAGATTTAACTGACTTATTATTGCAGCAATTCACTCTTATCACCATTAAATGGATGAGAGAAACGACTTCAGCTTACTGTGACAATAATATTAGACAAAATCGTTCACTCTAGGTTTCTGAGATCATTATGCAACAAAGCTGTTGTTTAACGTATCAATCAGTTTGATTAAATTAAAACATTGCCTCCCCGGCGGGGAATTGAACCCTGTCTCCCGCGTGACAGGCGGGGATACTCACCACTATACTACCGAGGATCCAATGATTGGTTCAAGTCATGAAATCTGTTCCCTATATTTCAGAGGTTTTTTAGCAATTTCAACAACACACCAAATATCAAGCAACTGTCGGGTACACTGGCACCAACTTGGACACTCACTGGGCAACAACCATAGACAGTTTAGTCCATTATAGCTAAGCGATTGTAAAATTATATGTGACTTCCGAAGTTTCGTTAAACACGAGTCTTATTGTTTTTTAGTTTTTTTTTCAACAACGAACAAAGCAACAAGATTTACCTGACTTATTATTGCAGAAATTCACTCTAATCACCATTAAATGGATGAGAGAAACGACTTCAGCTTACTGTGACAATAATATTAGACAAAATCGTTCACTCTAGGTTTCTGAAGTCATTATGCAACAAAGCTGTTGTTTAACGTATCAATCAGGTTGATTAAATTAAAATATTGCCTCCCCGGCGTGGAATTGAACCCCGGTCTCCCGCGTGACAGGCGGGGATACTCACCACTATACTACCGAGGATCCAATGATTGGTTCAAGTCATGAAATCTGTTCACTATATTTCAGAGATTTTTTAGCAATTTCAACAACACACCAAATATCAAGCAACTGTCTGGTACACTAGCACCAACTTGGACACTCACTGGGCAACAACCATAGACAGTTTAGTCCATTGTAGCTAAGCGATTGTAAAATTATATGTGACTTCCGAAGGTTCGTTAAACCCGAGTCTTATTGTTTTTTAGAATTATTTTCAACAACGAACAAAGCAACAAGATTTAACTGACTTATTATTGCAGCAATTCACTCTAATCACCATTAAATGGATGAGAGAAACGACTTCAGCTTACTGTGACAATAATATTAGACAAAATCGTTCACTCTAGGTTTCTGAGATCATTATGCAACAAAGCTGTTGTTTAACGTATCAATCAGTTTGATTAAATTAAAACATTGCCTCCCCGGCGGGGAATTGAACCCTGTCTCCCGCGTGACAGGCGGGGATACTCACCACTATACTATCGAGGATCCAATGATTGGTTCAAGTCATGAAATCTGTTCCCTATATTTCAGAGGTTTTTTAGCAATTTCAACAACACACCAAATATCAAGCAACTGTCTGGTACACTAGCACCAACTTGGACACTCACTGGGCAACAACCATAGACAGTTTAGTCCATTGTAGCTAAGCGATTGTAAAATTATATGTGACTTCCGAAGTTTCGTTAAACACGAGTCTTATTGTTTTTTAGTTTTTTTTTTCAACAACGAACAAAGCAACAAGATTTAACTGACTTAATATTGCAGAAATTCACTCTAATCACCATTAAATGGATGAGAGAAACGACTTCAGCTTACTGTGACAATAATATTAGACAAAATCGTTCACTCTAGGTTTCTGAAGTCATTATGCAACAAAGCTGTTGTTTAACGTATCAATCAGGTTGATTAAATTAAAGTATTGCCTCCCCGGCGGGAAATTGAACCCCGGTCTCCCGCGTGACAGGCGGGGATACTCACCACTATACTACCGAGGATCCAATGATTGGTTCAAGTCATGATATCTGTTCCCTATATTTCAGAGGTTTTTTAGCAATTTCAACAACACACCAAATATCAAGCAACTGTCTGGTACACTAGCACCAACTTGGACACTCACTGGGCAACAACCATAGACAGTTTAGTCCATTGTAGCTAAGCGATTGTAAAATTATATGTGACTTCCGAAGTTTCGTTAAACCCGAGTCTTATTGTTTTTTAGAATTATTTTCAACAAAGAACAAAGCAACACGATTTAACTGACTTATTATTGCAGAAATTCACTCTAATCACCATTAAATGGATCAGAAAAACGACTTCAGCTTACTGTGACAAGAATATTAGACAAAATCGTTCACTCTAGGTTTCTGAAGTCATTATGCAACAAAGCTGTTGTTTAACGTATCAATCAGGTTGATTAAATTAGAATATTGCCCCGGCGGGGAATTGAACCCCGGTCTCCCGCGTGACAGGCGTGGATACTCACCACTATACTACCGAGGATCCAATGATTGGTTCAAGTCATGAAATCTGTTCCCTATATTTCAGTGGTTTTTTAGCAATTTCAACAACACACGAAATATCAAGCAACTGTCGGGTACACTGGCACCAACTTGGACACTCACTGGGCAACAACCATAGACATTTAAGTCCACTGTAGCTAAGCGATTGTAAAATTATATGTGACTTCCGAAGTTTCGTTAAACACGAGTCTTATTGTTTTTTAGTTTTTTTTTTCAACAACGAACAAAGCAACAAGATTTACCTGACTTATTATTATTGCACACTCTAATCACCATTAAATGGATGAGAGAAACGACTTCAGCTTACTGTGACAATAATATTAGACAAAATCGTTCACTCTAGGTTTCTGAAGTCATTATGCAACAAAGCTGTTGTTTAACGTATCAATGAGGTTGATTAAATTAAAACATTGCCTCTCCGGCGGGGAATTGAACCCCGGTCTACCGCGTGACAGGCGGGGACACTCACCACTATACTACCGAGGATCCAATGATTGGTTCAAGTCATGAAATCTGTTCCCTATATTTCAGAGGTATTTTAGCAATTTCAACAACACACCAAATATCAAGCAACTGTCTGGTACACTGGCACCAACTTGGACACTCACTAGGCAACAACCATAGACAGTTTAGTCCATTGTAGCTAAGCGATTGTAAAATTATATGTGACTTCCGAAGGTTCGTTAAACCCGAGTCTTATTGTTTTTTAGAATTATTTTCAACAACGAACAAAGCAACAAGATTTAACTGACTTATTATTGCAGCAATTCACTCTAATCACCATTAAATGGATGAGAGAAACGACTTCAGCTTACTGTGACAATAATATTAGACAAAATCGTTCACTCTAGGTTCTTGAAGTCATTATGCAACAAAGCTGTTGTTTAACGTATCAATCAGGTTGATTAAATTAAAATATTGCCTCCCCGGCGGGGAATTGAACCCCGGTCTCCCGCGTGACAGGCGGGGATACTCACCACTATACTACCGAGGATCCAATGATTGGTTCAAGTCATGAAATCTGTTCCCTATATTTCAGAGGTTTTTTAGCAATTTCAACAACAAACCAAATATCAAGCAACTGTCTGGTACACTAGCACTAACTTGGACACTCACTGGGCAACAACCATAGATAGTTTAGTTCAATGTAGCTAAGCGATTGTAAAATTATATTTGACTTCCGAAGTTTCGTTAAACACGATTCTTATTGTTTTTTATTTTTTTTTCAACAACGAACAAAGCAACAAGATTTACCTGACTTATTATTATTGCACACTCTAATCACCATTAAATGGATGAGAGAAACGACTTCAGCTTACTGTGACAATAATATTAGACAAAATCGTTCACTCTAGGTTTCTGAAGTCATTATGCAACAAAGCTGTTGTTTAACGTATCAATCAGGTTGATTAAATTAAAATATTGACTCCCCGGCGGGGAATTAAACCCCGGTCTCCCGCGTGACAGGCGGGGATACTCACCACTATACTACCGAGGATCCAATAATTGGTTCAAGTCATGAAAACGTTTCCCTATATTTCAGAGGATTTTTAGCAATTTCAACAACACACCAAATATCAAGCAACTTTCGGGTACACTGGCACCAACTTGGACACTCACTGGGCAACAACCATAGACAGTTTAGTCCATTGTAGCTAAGCGATTGTAAAATTATATGTGACTTCCGAAGGTTCGTTAAACCCGAGTCTTATTGTTTTTTAGAATTGTTTTAAACAACGAACAAAGCAACAAGATTTAACTGATTTATTATTATTATTTTATTATTATATTATTATTGCAGCAATTCACTCTAATCACCATTAAATGGATGAGAGAAACGACTTCAGCTTACTGTGATAATAATATTAGACAAAATCGTTCACTCTAGGTTTCTGAAGTCATTATGCAACAAAGCTGTTGTTTAACGTATCAATCAGGTTGATTAAATTAAAATATTGCCTCCCTGGCGGGGAATTGAACCCCGGTCTCCCGCGTGACAGGCGGGGATACTCACCACTATACTACCGAGGATCCAATAATTGGTTCAAGTCATGAAATGTGTTCCCTATATTTCAGAGGTTTTTTAGCAATTTCAACAACACACAAAATATCAAGCAACTTTCGGGTACACTGGCACCAACTTTGACACTCACAGGGCAACAACCATAGACAGTTTAGTCCATTGTAGCTAAGCGATTGTAAAATTATATGTGACTTCCGAAGTTTCGTTAAAAACGAGTCTTATTGCTTTTTAGTTTTTTTTTTCAACAACGAACAAAGCAACAAGATTTACCTGACTTATTATTGCAGAAATTCACTCTAATCACCATTAAATGGATGAGAGAAACGACTTCAGCTTACTGTGACAATAATATTAGACAAAATCGTTCACTCTAGGTTTCTGAAGTCATTATGCAACAAAGCTGTTGTTTAACGTATCAATCAGGTTGATTATATTAAAATATTGCCTCCCCGGCGGGGAATTGAACCCCGGTCTACCGCGTGACAGGCGGGGATACTCACCGCTATACTACCGAGGATCCAATGTTTGGTTCAAGTCATGAAAACGTTTCCCTATATTTCAGAGGTTTTTTAGCAATTTCAACAACACACCAAATATCAAGCAACTTTCGGGTACACTGGCACCAACTTGGACACTCACTGGGCAACAACCATAGACAGTTTAGTCCATTGTAGCTAAGCGATTGTAAAATTATATGTGACTTCCGAAGTTTCGTTAAACACGAGTCTTATTGTTTTTTAGTTTTTTTTCAACAACGAACAAAGCAACAAGATTTAACTGACTTATTATTGCACACTCTAATCACCATTAAATGGATGAGAGAAACGACTTCAGCTTACTGTGACAATAATTTTAGACAAAATCGTTCACTCTAGGTTTCTGAAGTCATTATGCAACAAAGCTGTTGTTTAACGTATCAATCAGGTTGATTAAATTAAAATATTGCCTCCCTGGCGGGGAATTGAACCCCGGTCTCCCGTGTGACAGGCGGGGATACTCACCACTATACTACCGAGGATCCAATGATTGGTTCAAGTCATGAAATATGTTCCCTATATTTCAGAGGTTTTTTAGCAATTTCAACAACACACCAAATATCAAGCAACTTTCGGGTACACTGGCACCAACTTGGACACTCACTGGGCAACAACCATAGACAGTTTAGTCCATTGTAGCTAAGCGATTGTAAAATTATATGTGACTTCCGAAGTTTCGTTAAACACGAGTCTTATTGTTTTTTAGTTTTTTTTTCAACAACGAACAAAGCAACAAGATTTAACTGACTTATTATTATTGCACACTCTAATCACCATTAAATGGATGAGAGAAACGACTTCAGCTTACTGTGACAATAATATTAGACAAAATCGTTCACTCTAGGTTTCTGAAGTCATTATGCAACAAAGCTGTTGTTTAACGTATCAATCAGGTTGATTAAATTAAAATATTGCCTCCCCGGCGGGGAATTGAATCCCGATCTCCCGCATGACAGGCGGGGATACTCACCACTATACTACCGAGGATCCAATGATTGGTTCAAGTCATGAAATCTGTTCCTTATATTTCAGAGGTTTTTTAGTAATTTCAACAACACACAAAATATGAAGCAACTGTCGGGTACACTGGCTCCAACTTGGACACTCACTGGGAAAAAACCATAGACAGTTTAGTCCATTGTAGCTAAGCGATTGTAAAATTATATGTGACTTCCGAAGGTTCGTTAAACACGAGTCTTATTGTTTTTTAGTTTTTTTTTTCAACAACGAACAAAGCAACAAGATTTAACTGACTTATTATTGCACACTCTAATCACCATTCAATGGATGAGAGAAACGACTTCAGCTTACTGTGACAATAATTTTAGACAAAATCGTTCACTCTAGGTTTCTGAAGTCATTATGCAACAAAGCTGTTGTTTAACGTATTAATCAGGTTGATTAAATTAAAATATTGCCTCTCCGGCGGGGAATTGAACCCCGGTCTCCCGCGTGACAGGCGGGGATATTCACCACTATACTACCGAGGATCCAATGATTAGTTCAAGTCATGAAATCTGTTCCCTATATTTCAGAGGTTTTTTAGCAATTTCAACAACACACCAAATATCAAGCAACTTTCGGGTACACTGGCACCAACTTGGACACTCACTGGGAAACAACCATAGACAGTTTAGTCCATTGTAGCTAAGCGATTGTAAAATTATATGTGACTTCCGAAGTTTCGTTAAACACGAGTCTTATTGTTTTTTAGTTTTTTTTTCAACAACGAATAAAGCAACAAGATTTACCTGACTTATTATTGCAGAAATTTACTCTTATCACCATTAAATGGATGAGAGAAACGACTTCAGCTTACTGTGACAATAATATTAGACAAAATCGTTCACTCTAGGTTTCTGAAGTCATTATGCAACAAAGCTGTTGTTTAACGTATCAATCAGGTTGATTAAATTAAAATATTGCCTCCCCGGCGGGGAATTGAACCCCGGTCTCCCGCGTGACAGGCGGGGATACTCACCACTATACTACCGAAGATCCAATGATTGGTTCAAGTCATGAAATCTGTTCCCTATATTTCAGAGGTTTTTTAGCAATTTCAACAACACACCAAATATCAAGCAACTTTCGGGTACACTGGCACCAACTTGGACACTCACTTGGCAACAACCATAGACAGTCTAGTCCATTGTAGCTAAGCGATTGTAAAATTATATGTGACTTCCGAAGTTTCCTTAAACACGAGTCTTATTGTTTTTTAGTTTTTTTTTCAACAACGAACAAAGCAACAAGATTTAACTGACTTATTATTATTGCACACTCTAATCCCCATTAAATGGATGAGAGAAACGACTTCAGCTTACTGTGACAATAATATTAGACAAAATCGTTCACTCTAGGTTTCTGAAGTCATTATGCAACAAAGCTGTTGTTTAACGTATCAATCAGGTTGATTATATTAAAATATTGCCTCTCCGGCGGGGAATTGAACCCCGGTCTCCCGCGTGACAGGCGGGGATACTCACCACTATACTACCGAGGATCCAATGATTGGTTCAAGTCATGAAAACGTTTCCCTATATTTCAGAGGTTTTTTAGCAATTTCAACAACACACCAAATATCAAGCAACTTTCGGGTACACTGGCACCAACTTGGACACTCACTGGGCAACAACCATAGACAGTTTAGTCAATTGTAGCTAAGCGATTGTAAAATTATATGTGACTTCCGAAGTTTCGTTAAACACGAGTCTTATTGTTATTTAGTTTTTTTTTTCAACAACGAACAAAGCAACAAGATTTACCTGACTTATTATTGCAGAAATTAACTCTAATCACCATTAAATGGATGAGAGAAACGACTTCAGCTTACTGTGACAATAATATTAGACAAAATCGTTCACTCTAGGTTTCTGAAGTCATTATGCAACAAAGCTGTTGTTTAACGTATCAATCAGGTTGATTATATTAAAATATTGCCTCCCCGGCGGGGAATTGAACCCCGGTCTCCCGCGTGACAGGCGGGGATACTCACCACTATACTACCGAGGATCCAATGATTGGTTCAAGTCATGAAAACGTTTCCCTATATTTCAGAGGTTTTTTAGCAATTTCAACAACACACCAAATATCAAGCAACTTTCGGGTACACTGGCACCAACTTGGACACTCACTGGGCAACAACCATAGACAGTTTAGTCCATTGTAGCTAAGCGATTGTAAAATTATATTTGACTTCCGAAGTTTCGTTAAACACGAGTCTTATGGTTTCTTAGTTTTTTTTTTCAACAACGAACAAAGCAACAAGATTTACCTGACTTATTATTGCAGAAATTCACTCTAATCACCATTAAATGGATGAGAGAAACGACTTCAGCTTACTGTGACAATAATATTAGACAAAATCGTTCACTCTAGGTTTCTGAAGTCATTATGCAACAAAGCTGTTGTTTAACGTATCAATCAGGTTGATTAAATTAAAATATTGCCTCCCCGGCGGGGAATTGAACCCCGGTCTCCCGCGTGAAAGGCGGGGATACTCACCACTATAATACCGAGGATCCAATAATTGGTTCAAGTCATGAAATCTGTTCCCTATATTTCAGAGGTTTTTTTAGCAATTTCAACAACACACCAAATATCAAGCAACTGTCGGGTACACTGGCACCAACTTGGACACTCACTGGGCAACAACCATAGACAGTTTAGTCCATTGTAGCTCAGCGATTGTAAAATTATATGTGACTTCCGAAGTTTCGTTAAACACGAGTCTTATTGTTATTTAGTTTTTTTTTCAACAACGAACAAAGCAACAAGATTTACCTGACTTATTATTGCAGAAATTAACTCTAATCACCATTAAATGGATGAGAGAAACGACTTCAGCTTACTGTGACAATAATATTAGACAAAATCGTTCACTCTAGGTTTCTGAAGTCATTATGCAACAAAGCTGTTATTTAACGTATCAATCAGGTTGATTATATTAAAATATTGCCTCCCCGGCGGGGAATTGAACCCCGGTCTCCAGCGTGACAGGCGGGGATACTCACCACTATACTACCGAGGATCCAATGATTGGTTCAAGTCATGAAAACGTTTCCCTATATTTCAGAGGTTTTTTAGCAATTTCAACAACACACCAAATATCAAGCAACTTTCGGGTACACTGGCACCAACTTGGACACTCACTGGGCAACAACCATAGACAGTTTAGTCCATTGTAGCTAAGCGATTGTAAAATTATATTTGACTTCCGAAGTTTCGTTAAACACGAGTCTTATGGTTTCTTAGTTTTTTTTTTTCAACAACGAACAAAGCAACAAGATTTACCTGACTTATTATTGCAGAAATTCACTCTAATCACCATTAAATGGATGAGAGAAACGACTTCAGCTTACTGTGACAATAATATTAGACAAAATCGTTCACTCTAGGTTTCTGAAGTCATTATGCAACAAAGCTGTTGTTTAACGTATCAATCAGGTTGATTAAATTAAAATATTGCCTCCCCGGCGGGGAATTGAACCCCGTTATCCCGCGTGACAGGCGGGGATACTCACCACTATACTACCGAGGATCCAATAATTGGTTCAAGTCATGAAATCTGTTCCCTATATTTCAGAGGTTTTTTAGCAATTTCAACAACACACCAAATATCAAGCAACTGTCGGGTACACTGGCACCAACTTGGACACTCACTGGGCAACAACCATAGACAGTTTAGTCCATTGTAGCTCAGCGATTGTAAAATTATAAGTGACTTCCGAAGTTTCGTTAAACACGAGTCATATTGTTATTTAGTTTTTTTTTTCAACAACGAACAAAGCAACAAGATTTAACTGACTTATTATTGCAGCAATTCACTCTAATCACAATTAAATGGATGAGAGAAACGACTTCAGCTTACTGTGACAATAATATTAGACAAAATCGTTAACTCTAGGTTTTTGAAGTCATTATGCAACAAAGCTGTTATTTAACGTATCAATCAGGTTGATTAAATTAAAACATTGCCTCCCCGGCGGGGAATTGAACCGCGGTCTCCCGCGTGACAGGCGGGGATACTCACCACTATACTACCGAGGATCCAATGATTGGTTCAAGTCATGAAAACTGTTCCCTATATTTCAGAGGTTTTTTAGCAATTTCAACAACACACCAAATATCAAGCAACTTTCGGGTACACTGGCACCAACTTGGACACTCACTGGGCAACAACCATAGACAGTTTAGTCCATTGTAGCTAAGCGATTGTAAAATTATATGTGACTTCCGAAGTTTCGTTAAACACGAGTCTTATTGTTTTTTATTTTTTTTTCAACAACGAACAAAGCAACAAGATTTAACTGACTTATTATTGCAGCAATTCACTCTAATTACCATTAAATGGATGAGAGAAACGACTTCAGCTTAATGTGACAATAATTTTAGACAAAATCGTTCACTCTAGGTTTCTGAAGTCATTATGCAACAAAGCTGTTGTTTAACGTATCAATCAGGTTGATTAAATTAAAATATTGCCTCCCCGGCGGGGAATTGAACACCGGTCTTCCGCGTGACAGGCGGGGATACTCACCACTATACTACCGAGGATCCAATGATTGGTTCAAGTCATGAAATCTGTTCCCTATATTTCAGAGGTTTTTTATCAATTTCAACAACACACCAAATATCAAGCAACTTTCGGGTACACTGGCACCAACTTGGACACTCACTGGGCAACAACCATAGACAGTTTAGTCCATTGTAGCTAAGCGATTGTAAAATTATATGTGACTTCCGAAGTTTCGTTAAACACGAGTCTTATTGTTTTTTATTTTTTTTTCAACAACGAACAAAGCAACAAGATTTAACTGACTTATTATTGCAGCAATTCACTCTAATCACCATTAAATGGATGAGAGAAACGACTTCAGCTTACTGTGACAATAATATTAGACAAAATCGTTCACTCTAGGTTTTTGAAGTCATTATGTAGCAAAGTTGTTGTTTAACGTATCAATCAGGTTGATTAAATTAAAACATTGCCCCCCCGGCGGGGAATTGAACACCGGTCTCCCGCGTGACAGGCGGGGATACTCACCACTATACTAGGTTGAGTCACCACTACTGGTTCAAGTCATGAAAACTGTTCCCTATATTTCAGAGGTTTTTTAGCAATTTCAACAACACACCAAATATCAAGCAACTGTCTGGTACACTGGCACCAACTTGGACACTCACTGGGCAACAACCATAGACAGTTTAGTCCATTGTAGCTAAGCGATTGTAAAATTATATGTGACTTCCGAAGTTTCGTTAAACACGAGTCTTATTGTTTTTTAGTTTTTTTTCAACAACGAACAAAGCAACAAGATTTACCTGACTTATTATTGCAGAAATTCACTCTAATCACCATTAAATGGATGAGAGAAACGACTTCAGCTTACTGTGACAATAATATTAGACAAAATCGTTCACTCTAGGTTTCTGAAGTCATTATGCAACAAAGCTGTTGTTTAACGTATCAATCAG
>NC_060916.1:7411368-7421368 GCF_021234035.1 Daphnia pulicaria
TAATATTAGACAAAATCGTTCACTCTAGGTTTCTGAAGTCATTATGCAACAAAGCTGTTGTTTAACGTATCAATCAGGTTGATTAAATTAAAATATTGCCTCCCCGGCGGGGAATTGAACCCCGTTATCCCGCGTGACAGGCGGGGATACTCACCACTATACTACCGAGGATCCAATAATTGGTTCAAGTCATGAAATCTGTTCCCTATATTTCAGAGGTTTTTTAGCAATTTCAACAACACACCAAATATCAAGCAACTGTCGGGTACACTGGCACCAACTTGGACACTCACTGGGCAACAACCATAGACAGTTTAGTCCATTGTAGCTCAGCGATTGTAAAATTATAAGTGACTTCCGAAGTTTCGTTAAACACGAGTCATATTGTTATTTAGTTTTTTTTTTCAACAACGAACAAAGCAACAAGATTTAACTGACTTATTATTGCAGCAATTCACTCTAATCACAATTAAATGGATGAGAGAAACGACTTCAGCTTACTGTGACAATAATATTAGACAAAATCGTTAACTCTAGGTTTTTGAAGTCATTATGCAACAAAGCTGTTATTTAACGTATCAATCAGGTTGATTAAATTAAAACATTGCCTCCCCGGCGGGGAATTGAACCGCGGTCTCCCGCGTGACAGGCGGGGATACTCACCACTATACTACCGAGGATCCAATGATTGGTTCAAGTCATGAAAACTGTTCCCTATATTTCAGAGGTTTTTTAGCAATTTCAACAACACACCAAATATCAAGCAACTTTCGGGTACACTGGCACCAACTTGGACACTCACTGGGCAACAACCATAGACAGTTTAGTCCATTGTAGCTAAGCGATTGTAAAATTATATGTGACTTCCGAAGTTTCGTTAAACACGAGTCTTATTGTTTTTTATTTTTTTTTCAACAACGAACAAAGCAACAAGATTTAACTGACTTATTATTGCAGCAATTCACTCTAATTACCATTAAATGGATGAGAGAAACGACTTCAGCTTAATGTGACAATAATTTTAGACAAAATCGTTCACTCTAGGTTTCTGAAGTCATTATGCAACAAAGCTGTTGTTTAACGTATCAATCAGGTTGATTAAATTAAAATATTGCCTCCCCGGCGGGGAATTGAACACCGGTCTTCCGCGTGACAGGCGGGGATACTCACCACTATACTACCGAGGATCCAATGATTGGTTCAAGTCATGAAATCTGTTCCCTATATTTCAGAGGTTTTTTATCAATTTCAACAACACACCAAATATCAAGCAACTTTCGGGTACACTGGCACCAACTTGGACACTCACTGGGCAACAACCATAGACAGTTTAGTCCATTGTAGCTAAGCGATTGTAAAATTATATGTGACTTCCGAAGTTTCGTTAAACACGAGTCTTATTGTTTTTTATTTTTTTTTCAACAACGAACAAAGCAACAAGATTTAACTGACTTATTATTGCAGCAATTCACTCTAATCACCATTAAATGGATGAGAGAAACGACTTCAGCTTACTGTGACAATAATATTAGACAAAATCGTTCACTCTAGGTTTTTGAAGTCATTATGTAGCAAAGTTGTTGTTTAACGTATCAATCAGGTTGATTAAATTAAAACATTGCCCCCCCGGCGGGGAATTGAACACCGGTCTCCCGCGTGACAGGCGGGGATACTCACCACTATACTAGGTTGAGTCACCACTACTGGTTCAAGTCATGAAAACTGTTCCCTATATTTCAGAGGTTTTTTAGCAATTTCAACAACACACCAAATATCAAGCAACTGTCGGGTACACTGGCACCAACTTGGACACTCACTGGGCAACAACCATAGACAGTTTAGTCCATTGTAGCTAAGCGATTGTAAAATTATATGTGACTTCCGAAGTTTCGTTAAACACGAGTCTTATTGTTTTTTAGTTTTTTTTCAACAACGAACAAAGCAACAAGATTTACCTGACTTATTATTGCAGAAATTCACTCTAATCACCATTAAATGGATGAGAGAAACGACTTCAGCTTACTGTGACAATAATATTAGACAAAATCGTTCACTCTAGGTTTCTGAAGTCATTATGCAACAAAGCTGTTGTTTAACGTATCAATCAGGTTGATTAAATTAAAATATTGCCTCCCCGGCGGGGAATTGATCCCCGGTCTCCCGCGTGACAGGCGGGGATACTCACCACTACACTACCGAGGATCCAATGCTTGGTTCAAGTCATGAAATCTGTTCCCTATATTTCAGAGGTTTTTTAGCAATTTAAACAACACACCAAATATCAAGCAACTTTTGGGTACACTGGCACCAACTTGGACACTCACTGGGCAACAACCATAGACAGTTTAGTCCATTGTAGCTAAGCGATTGTAAAATTATATGTGACTTCCGAAGTTTCGTTAAACACGAGACTTATTGTTTTTTAGTTTTTTTTTCAAAAACGAACAAAGCAACAAGATTTAACTGACTTATTATTATTGCACACTCTAATCACCATTAAATGGATGAGAGAAATGACTTCAGCTTACTGTGACAATAATATTAGACAAAATCGTACACTCTAGGTTTCTGAAGTCATTATGCAACAAAGCTGTTGTTTAACGTATCAATCAGGTTGGTTATATTAAAATATTGCCTCCCCGGCGGGGAACTGAACACCGGTCTCCCGCGTGACAGGCGGGGATACTCACCACTATACTACCGATGATCCAATGATAAGTTCAAGTCATGAAAACGTTTCCCTATATTTCAGAGGTTTTTTAGCAATTTCAAAAACACATCAAATATCAAGCAACTTTCGGGTACACTGGCACCAACTTGGACACTCACTGGGCAACAACCATAGACAGTTTAGTCCATTGTAGCTAAGCGATTGTAAAATTATAAGTGACTTCCGAAGTTTCGTTAAACACGAGTCATATTGTTATTTAGTTTTTTTTTCAACAACGAACAAAGCAACAAGATTTAACTGACTTATTATTGCAGCAATTCACTCTAATCACAATTAAATGGATGAGAGAAACGACTTCAGCTTACTGTGACAATAATATTAGACAAAATCGTTAACTCTAGGTTTTTGAAGTCATTATGCAACAAAGCTGTTGTTTAACGTATCAATCAGGTTGATTAAATTAAAATATTGCCTCCCCGGCGGGGAATTGAACACCGGTCTTCCGCGTGACAGGCGGGGATACTCACCACTATACTACCGAGGATCCAATGATTGGTTCAAGTCATGAAATCTGTTCCCTATATTTCAGAGGTTTTTTATCAATTTCAACAACACACCAAATATCAAGCAACTTTCGGGTACACTGGCACCAACTTGGACACTCACTGGGCAACAACCATAGACAGTTTAGTCCATTGTAGCTAAGCGATTGTAAAATTATATGTGACTTCCGAAGTTTCGTTAAACACGAGTCTTATTGTTTTTTATTTTTTTTTCAACAACGAACAAAGCAACAAGATTTAACTGACTTATTATTGCAGCAATTCACTCTAATCACCATTAAATGGATGAGAGAAACGACTTCAGCTTACTGTGACAATAATATTAGACAAAATCGTTCACTCTAGGTTTTTGAAGTCATTATGTAGCAAAGTTGTTGTTTAACGTATCAATCAGGTTGATTAAATTAAAACATTGCCTCCCCGGCGGGGAATTGAACACCGGTCTCCCGCGTGACAGGCGGGGATACTCACCACTATACTAGGTTGAGTCACCACTACTGGTTCAAGTCATGAAAACTGTTCCCTATATTTCAGAGGTTTTTTAGCAATTTCAACAACACACCAAATATCAAGCAACTGTCGGGTACACTGGCACCAACTTGGACACTCACTGGGCAACAACCATAGACAGTTTAGTCCATTGTAGCTAAGCGATTGTAAAATTATATGTGACTTCCGAAGTTTCGTTAAACACGAGTCTTATTGTTTTTTAGTTTTTTTTCAACAACGAACAAAGCAACAAGATTTACCTGACTTATTATTGCAGAAATTCACTCTAATCACCATTAAATGGATGAGAGAAACGACTTCAGCTTACTGTGACAATAATATTAGACAAAATCGTTCACTCTAGGTTTCTGAAGTCATTATGCAACAAAGCTGTTGTTTAACGTATCAATCAGGTTGATTAAATTAAAATATTGCCTCCCCGGCGGGGAATTGAACCCCGGTCTCCCGCGTGACAGGCGGGGATACTCACCACTACACTACCGAGGATCCAATGCTTGGTTCAAGTCATGAAATCTGTTCCCTATATTTCAGAGGTTTTTTAGCAATTTAAACAACACACCAAATATCAAGCAACTTTTGGGTACACTGGCACCAACTTGGACACTCACTGGGCAACAACCATAGACAGTTAAGTCCATTGTAGCTAAGCGATTGTAAAATTATATGTGACTTCCGAAGTTTCGTTAAACACGAGTCTTATTGTTTTTTAGTTTTTTTTCAACAACGAACAAAGCAAAAAGATTTACCTGACTTATTATTGCAGAAATTCACTCTAATCACCATTAAATGGATGAGAGAAACGACTTCAGCTTACTGTGACAATAATATTAGACAAAATCGTTCACTCTAGGTTTCTGAAGTCATTATGCAACAAAGCTGTTGTTTAACGTATCAATCAGGTTGATTAAATTGAAATTTTTCCTCCCCGGCGTGGAATTGAACCCCGGTCTCCCGCGTGACAGGCGGGGATACTCACCACTATACTACCGAGGATCCAATGATTGGTTCAAGTCATGAAATCTGTTCCCTATATTTCAGAGGTTTTTTAGCAATTTAAACAACACACCAAATATCAAGCAATTTTCGGGTACACTGGCACCAACTTGGACACTCACTGGGCAACAACCATAGACAGTTTAGTCCATTGTAGCTAAGCGATTGTAAAATTATATGTGACTTCCGAAGTTTCGTTAAACACGAGACTTATTGTTTTTTAGTTTTTTTTTCAACAACGAACAAAGCAACAAGATTTAACTGACTTATTATTGCAGCAATTCACTCTAATCACCATTAAATGGATGAGAGAAACGACTTCAGCTTACTGTGACAATAATATTAGACAAAATCGTTCACTCTAGGTTTCTGAAGTCATTATGCAACAAAGCTGTTGTTTAACGTATCAATCAGGTTGATTAAATTAAAATATTGCCTCCCCGGTGTTGAAGTTAATATTGCAACCCCGAGATCCCAGTTGCTGAACCCCATGTGTTGCATAACCTAATCCTCTCTTCCCCTTGACAACAAGCATATAGTCGTCTGCAAAGCCCAGATCTAACTCACTCTCACGCTGACACTACGACGGTATAGTCACTGTACCTCCCTAAGTATACAATTACTGTGTGTCTCTTGATAACGTGTAACGTGTAAGTTGTACTGCTACCTCTTTCTATTGTACAGATTAATAAACAATCTCAACAGGTTATGGGCCCAGATTCACGCATCGACTGATTAGAAAGATGGCAAACAACGTGAGTGAAAATCATCTCAAAGATGTCAGCCATATCCCTAAGTTTGATGGAAGCAACTTTCGTGAGTGGAGCTACGAACTTCGCATGATTCTTCAACAACTAGGTTTACTTTCAATCATGGAAGCAAGAGTTGGACACACAATCCCTACAGAGGTAATCATGCAAGCCAAACATAAATTCGATCACACATTTATTTCAAGGCTATGCAATTTGATATTCTTAAACATGTACGAATCCCAGACTTATTTTGATTCACACACATGCAAGAACTTTAGACTTATTCTAGTCACACACATATACGAATCCCAGACTTATTTGATTCACACATATGTTAACCTGACATTTTCTGTCTCAACACCCTGAAGTTTAATGATGTCACATGTACGAATCCCAGACTTATTTGATTCACACACACGTGCTCACACAAACTGTCATATCATGCTAAAAACATTTGTCAACTTTCAGATAACTAATGACAGAGGGCAAGTGACCAACACCGCCCAAATTGAAGCCTGGAATCTGAAAGATGTCATGTCCAGAAACTACATCTTTGCCACACTCACTAAACCAATGAAGGAGAGTCTTTACTCGTGTGACACTGCAGCTGACATGTGGACAAAACTCAACAATCAATATCAGCTCAGGGCGGCCGATAATCTCCATCTTCTTTGGCAGAGCTTTTACGACTTTTCGCATCTCTCTGGTGATGACATGACAACCCATCTACAAAAACTATCAAGCATTGCCGACAAATTAAGAGAACTTGGCCAGCCCATGGACCAGATGCAGTTGGTAACGAAGGCCCTGGCTACCCTACCAGAAAAATTCAGAATTGTTAGATCGGTTTGGGCGAGCGTCCCTCTAGAAGAAAGGACCATGGATAATCTACTCCAACGTTTACGTTCAGAAGAAAACGTGCTCAAGTCATACGAGAGGAACGAAGACGCCAGCCAAGCTGCATATGCAGCTCAGAATCGCAGTTCAACCAGAGGAAACCACCATTGCAAATGCGGAGGTTCATCAGGTGCAAGACCTCCTCACCGAACTCAAGATGGCTTCGTTAATCAACGCTTACCACGTGAAGGTCCGCGCTGCGGTTACTGCTATATCTTTGGTCATGAAACACAAGAATGCAGAAAGAAGAAGAAAGCAGAGCAAGAACAATTAGAAAAGGAACCCGCTGCATTTTAAGTGTAGAAAAGAAGAAAAGCAACTAACACCTTCCTGTGCCGAAGCTTAAAAATTTCAGTAAAGTGTGTTTGATATTGTGCATGTTCCCAATATGAGATCTTGGTTTGAGGGGAAGTGTTGGTGTTTAATATATGCAATCCCAAGATTCCAATCCCCAACTTGACATCTCGGTTTGAGGGGAAGTGTTGAAGTTAATATTGCAACCCCGAGATCCCAGTTGCTGAACCCCATGTGTTGCATAACCTAATCCTCTCTTCCCCTTGACAACAAGCATATAGTCGTCTGCAAAGCCCAGATCTAACTCACTCTCACGCTGACACTACGACGGTATAGTCACTGTACCTCCCTAAGTATACAATTACTGTGTGTCTCTTGATAACGTGTAACGTGTAAGTTGTACTGCTACCTCTTTCTATTGTACAGATTAATAAACAATCTCAACACCCGGCGGGGAATTGAACCCCGGTCTCCCGCGTGACAGGGGGGGGGGATACTCACCACTATACTACCGAGGATCCAATGATTGGTTCAAGTCATGAAAACTGTTCCCTATACTTCAGATGTTTTTTAGCAATTTCAACAACACACCAAATATCAAGCAACTGTCGGGTACACTGGCACCAACTTGGACACTCACTGGGCAACAACCATAGACAGTTTAGTCCATTGTAGCTAAGCGATTGTAAAATTATATGTGACTTCCGAAGTTTCGTTAAACACGAGTCTTATTGTTTTTTAGTTTTTTTTCAACAACGAACAAAGCAACAAGATTTAACTGACTTATTATTGCAGCAATTCACTCTAATCACCATTAAATGGATGAGAGAAAAGACTTCAGCTTACTGTGACAATAATATTAGACAAAATCGTTCACTCTAGGTTTCTGAAGTCATTATGCAACAAAGCTGTTGTTTAACGTATCAATCAGGTTGATTAAATTAAAATATTGCCTCCTCGGCGGGGAATTGAACCCCGGTCTCCCGCGTGACAGGCGGGGATACTCACCACTATACTACCGAGGATCCAATGATTGGTTCAAGTTATGAAATCTGTTCCCCATATTTCAGAGGTTTTTTAGCAATTTCAACAACACACCAAATATCAAGCAACTGTCTGGTACACTAGCACCAACTTGGACACTCAATGGGCAACAACCATAGACAGTTTAGTCCATTGTAGCTAAGCGATTGTAAAATTATATGTGACTTCCGAAGTTTCGTTAAACACGAGTCTTATTGTTTTTAAGTTTTTTTTCAACAACGAACAAAGCACAAGATTTAACTGACTTATTATTGCAGCAATTCACTCTAATCACCATTAAATGGATGAGAGAAACGACTTCAGCTTACTGTGACAATAATATTAGACAAAATCGTTCACTCTAGGTTTCTGAAGTCATTATGCAACAAAGCTGTTGTTTAACGTATCAATCAGGTTGATTAAATTAAAATATTGCCTCCCCGGCGGGGAATTGAACCCCGGTCTCCCGCGTGACAGGCGGGGATACTCACCACTATACTACCGAGGATCCAATGATTGGTTCAAGTCATGAAAACGTTTCCCTATATTTCAGAGGATTTTTAGCAATTTCAACAACACACCAAATATCAAGCAACTGTCTGGTACACTAGCACCAACTTGGACACTCACTGGGCAACAACCATAGACAGTTTAGTCCATTGTAGCTAAGCGATTGTAAAATTATATGTGACTTCCGAAGTTTCGTTAAACACGAGACTAATTGTTTTTTAGTTTTTTTTTCAACAACGAAAAAAGCAACAAGATTTAACTGACTTATTATTGCAGCAATTCATTCTAATCACCATTAAATGGATGAGAGAAACGACTTCAGCTTACTGTGACAATAATATTAGACAAAATCGTTCACTCTAGGTTTCTGGAGTCATAATGCAACAAAGCTGTTGTTTAACGTATCAATCAGGTTGATTAAATTAAAATATTGCCTCCCCGGCGGGGAATTAAACCTCGGTCTCCCGCGTGACAGGCGGGGATACTCACCACTATACTACCGAGGATCCAATGATTGGTTCAAGTCATGAAATCTGTTCCCCATATTTCAGAGGTTTTTTAGCAATTTCAACAACACACCAAATATCAAGCAACTGTCTGGTACACTAGCACCAACTTGGACACTCACTGGGCAACAACCATAGACAGTTTAGTCCATTGTAGCTAAGCGATTGTAAAATTATATGTGACTTCCGAAGGTTCGTTAAACACGAGTCTTATTGTTTTTTAGTTTTTTTTTTCAACAACGAACAAAGCAACAAGATTTAACTGACTTATTATTGCAGCAATTCACTCTAATCACCATTAAATGGATGAGAGAAACGACTTCAGCTTACTGTGACAATAATATTAGACAAAATCGTTCACTCTAGGTTTCTGAAGTCATTATGCAACAAAGCTGTTGTTTAACGTATCAATCAGGTTGATTAAATTAAAATATTGCCTCCCCGGCGGGGAATTGAACACCGGTCTCCCGCGAGACAGGCGGGGATACTCACCACTATACTACCGAGGATCCAATGATAGGTTCAAGTCATGAAAACGTTTCCCTATATTTCAGAGGTTTTTTAGCAATTTCAAAAACACACCAAATATCAAGCAACTTTCGGGTACACTGGCACCAACTTGGACACTCACTGGGCAACAACCATAGACAGTTTAGTCCATTGTAGCTAAGCGATTGTAAAATTATATGTGACTTCCGAAGTTTCGTTAAACACGAGTCTAATTGTTTTTTAGTTTTTTTCAACAACGAACAAAGCAACAAGATTTAACTGACTTATTATTGCAGCAATTCACTCTAATCACCATTAAATGGATGAGAGAAACGACTTCAGCTTACTGTGACAATAATATTAGACAAAATCGTTCACTCTAGGTTTTTGAAGTCATTATGCAACAAAGCTGTTGTTTAACGTATCAATCAGGTTGATTAAATTAAAACATTGCATCCCCGGCGGGGAATTGAACCCCGGTCTCGCGCGTGACAGGCGGGGATACTCATCACTATACTACCAAGAATCCAATGCTTGGTTCAAGTCATGAAATCTGTTCCCTATATTTCAGAGGTTTTTTATCAATTTCAACAACACACCAAATATCAAGCAAATTTCGGGTACACTGGCACCAACTTGGACCCTCACTGGGCAACAACCATAGACAGTTTAGTCCATTGTAGCTAAGAGATAGTAAAATTATATGTGACTTCCGAAGTTTCGTTAAACACGAGTCTTATTGTTTTTTATTTTTTTTTCAACAACGAACAAAGCAACAAGATTTACCTGACT
>NC_060916.1:7441368-7448868 GCF_021234035.1 Daphnia pulicaria
ACCCCGGTCTCCCGCGTGACAGGCGGGGATACTCACCACTATACTACCGAGGATCCAATGATTGGTTCAAGTCATGAAATCTGTTCCCTATATTTCAGAGGTTTTTTAGCAATTTCAACAACACACCAAATATCAAGCAACTTTCGGGTACACTGGCACCAACTTGGACGCTCACTGGGCAAAAACCATAGACAGTTTAGTCCATTGTAGCTAAGTGATTGTAAAATTATATGTGACTTCCGAAGTTTCGTTAAACACGAGTCTTATTGTTTTTTAGTTTTTTTTTCAACAAAGAACAAAGCAACAAGATTTACCTGACTTATTATTGCAGAAATTCACTCTAATCACCATTAAATGGATGAGAGAAACGACTTCAGCTTACTGTGACAATAATATTAGACAAAATCGTTCACTCTAGGTTTCTGAAGTCATTATGCAACAAAGCTGTTGTTTAACGTATCAATCAGGTTGATTAAATTAAAATATTGCCTCCCCGGCGGGGAATTGAGCCCCGGTCTCCCGCGTGACAGGGGAGGGGGGGATACTGACCACTATACTACCGAGGATCCAATGATTTTGTTCAAGTCATGAAATCTGTTCCCTATATTTCAGAGGTTTTTTAGCAATTTCAACAACACACCAAATATCAAGCAACTGTCGGGTACACTGGCACCAACTTGGACACTCACTGGGCAACAACCATAGACAGTTTAGTCCATTGTAGCTAAGCGATTGTAAAATTATATGTGACGTCCGAAGTTTCGTTAAACACGAGTCTTATTGTTTTTTAGTTTTTTTTCAACAACGAACAAAGCAACAAGATTTAACTGACTTATTATTGCAGCAATTCACTCTAATCACCATTAAATGGATGAGAAAAACGACTTCAGCTTACTGTGACAATAATATTAGACAAAATCGTTCACTCTAGGTTTCTGAAGTCATTATGCAACAAAGCTGTTGTTTAACGTATCAATCAGGTTGATTAAATTAAAATATTGCCTCCCCGGCGGGGAATTTAACCCCGGTCTCCCGCGTGACAGGGGGGGGGGATACTCACCACTATACTACCGAGGATCCAATGATTGGTTCAAGTCATGAAATCTGTTCCCTATATTTCAGAGGTTTTTTAGCAATTTCAACAACACACCAAATATCAAGCAACTGTCCGGTACACTGGCACCAACTTGGACACTCACTGGGCAACAACCATAGACATGTTGCAATCTACTCGAATAAGGAAACACGCGACACACAAAATAGGGGTGCTTACACGAGTATATTCTACTTACACGAAACACAATACCGCGAGTGAGCCAGGTGTTTAAGCCAAAGCTCTCTCTCAACTTGCTTACGACAGTAAGTCTTACAGAGACGCACTCGTCTCAACTACTACACGAGATCTTCTCACTGCTCTTTCGTGTGCCGGCCGTCACATGACAGTCGCGCCCACTGGCGGTCACAATGGCAATCACAAGGGCCCTCAGGGCACCCATACAGTACAGAAAGGGGTTCATAGATGGAGTAAGGAGACAGACGGGGCCGTCTGCAACATTCGGCCCTTCCTGACTCGATTTGGCAAATATATACAAGGGAAACAAACAATCAACAAAAGAATAAAACTTAACATGACAAGCGTAAACTTTGCAACTTGTCAAATCGAAACTACACTTGAGACAACAAACAAAACAAAAAAAAAAATAAATAAGAGGGGACTTAAACTAATCCTTTCCTTTCCCTGATTTTATCCAACCCAAAAAAAACTTAAGATGGGACGGGATAAAAGATAAAGAAAGTAAACTGGACAAAACGTACTCAACACAAACTAGCGAAAAATAGTCGTTGACAAGGGGAGGAGGGAGATATACATAAATCATGCAACGAAATTCTTCATCCAGCCCGGACGAACTACTTTTCTTCCGGCTCTCGTTGTCGTTGGAGGAGGTGGCGCCACGACTTCATTCGGCGGATCGATTGTTGAACTAGCGGGGGATGGTGTTACAGCATTATCTTCTTCAGCTGTTTGCTGGACAAAGCTGTCATCTTGCTCGTCCGGCATCCGATCATCCGGTTCGTCTGGCCAATCGTCCCATTCAGGATCTTCTCTCGGGTGGAATTTACGTATTTGGACGACATGCGCATTGAAACGACGAAACTTCTTCTTTTTTCGCCGGGCCGGCAGGTCTTCAACCAAATATGTAGTCGGGCACACCTTTTTAACGACTTGATAAGGACCAACGTACTTTGGTAATAACTTCTTAGTTTTGCCTTTCTTCTTCAGCTTCCTACGAACGAGCACCAACTCTCCAGGGCAGAGATCTTTCACTACTCTGCGTCGAAGATCCACCAGGCGCTTCACTTTCTCTTGTTTTTTCACTATCTTCAATCGGGCCGCCTCTCTCAGCTCCTTGACTCGAGACAGAAAGACGTCGAATGATTCTGGTCGTTCTTCTGGCCACGGAAACTCGTTCTCTAGGGCAGTGAAGGGCAAGCGGCCATACACCAACTGGAACGGCGATATCTCGGTTGTACTTTGCCTTGCCGTGTTGATGGCGAAGATTGCTGCTGGCAAATGGCGATCCCAGTCATCATGGTCAGTATTGACATAGGCAGCTAGCGCAAGGGTCATCGTCCGGTTGACTCGCTCCACGAGTCCAGATGTTTGCGGATGCTCTGCGGTTGCAAAAACGTGCTGGGTCTTCCACTCGTTGACTTTCTCTTCCATCAGGTGGGAGGAAAAGGCAGTTCCTTGATCACTGATCATTCGCGTTGTTCCACCATGGCGAAAGTTGATTTGGTCTCTCACAAAGTCCACAACCAATGCTGTTGACGTGTCGGCCACTGCGGCTGCTTCTACATACTTCGTTAGGTAGTCGATAGCCATAATAATGTGTTTCTTGCCTTCCGACGTTGCCTTAAATGGCCCGAGATGATCCATGCCGACGGTGTGAAATGGTCGATCTGGCGGTGGTATGGGCTGGAGTTGACCAGCGGGTAATCCGGGGATACATTTATGAAATTGGCAATAATTACAAGACATAACATATTTACGGACACTTGACCGAAACTTCGGCCACCAATAACGTTCCGACACTCTTGCAATTGTTTTGTCTATTCCCATATGGCTAGAGGAGGGGTCATCATGAGAAAACTCTATTATCTTTCTCCTTAAAATTGACGGGACACAAAGCAAAAATTTACGCCCTTGGGTGGGATTTTTCCTATACAAAATTTTCCCGTGAATTTTAAACTGTTCTGCAATTTTACCCGGTACTTTTGAATTAAGACAGGTGATAATGGGACGCAATTGGCTATCCAGCTGCTGTTGGAATGCCAATTCTGTATTATTCATGCCCACAGGCCATCTACTGTCAAGTACACAAACTACATGTCCGATCGCGGAGCCACTGGTTCCAATACAGGATTCATCAGGGTTTCGCGATAGGGCATCAGCCACCAAATTATTAACTCCTTTTATGTGGCGAATTTCGAAATCGTACTCTTGCAAAGCCAAAATCCATCTGGCGAACTTGCCAGTAACCTCTTTTTTAGACCATAGCCATCGAACCGCTGAGCTATCTGTACAGACAGAAAATCGTCTACCATACACATACGAACGTAATTTTTTTAATGCCCATACAATTGCCAAACACTCTAGTTCATTAGCATGATACTTGCTTTCCGCGTCTGTAAGTTTTCGGCTGATGAACGCGACTGGACGTGGTCCATCTCCGGCATCTTGCATTAAAACGGCCCCAAGGCCTACCAGGCTGGCGTCTGTTTGTACAACTACATCGATGTTTTGGTCAAAGTGCGCCAGCACAGGGGAAGACACCAAGCGGTTAGTCAACGCAGCTTTTGCCGATTCTTGGGCTTCCGTCCAGCTCCATACGGAATTCTTTTTCAGGAGCTTGTGAAGCGGATGTGCTATTGTAGCGAAATCTGGAACGAAACGACGATAAAAAGATGCGAGGCCTAAAAAGGCTCTCAACGTTTTAACGTTATTAATTTTAAAGTTAACTAAAGCACTAATTTTTTCAGAGTCTGGCCGGATTCCGTACTCGTCGATGGTGTGACCTAAATGAAAAATTCTGTTTGTCGCAAAAATACATTTAGACACGTTTAAAGTTAATCCGGCTTCCACCAAAGCCATTAGCACACACTCAAGTCTTTTCTGATGTTCGTCGAACGTTCTCCCAAAAATTAACACATCGTCTAAATAAACAAGACACATTTGCCATTTCAGGCGAGCTAACACTCGATCCATCAACCGTTGAAAAGTGGACGGTGCATTATTCAGTCCAAACGGCAAACGAACAAACTCATACAATCCATCTGGAGTGACAAACGCTGTTTTACACGTATCAGCGGAGGCAACGGGCACCTGCCAATAGCCACTCATTAAGTCTAAACTCGAAAAATATTTCGCACCAGCAAGACGATCAAAAACGTCATCCAATCGGGGTAAAGGGTAAACGTCTCTTTTTGTCACTGCGTTTAAACGTCTAAAGTCGATGCAGAACCTAAAGTCACCCGACTTCTTTTTAACCAGCACAACCGGTGCTGCCCACGGACTAAATGACGGACGAATGATACCTTGTTTCAGCATATCGGCGACTTTTTCCATTATGATCTTTCGTTCCATAGCTGACACGCGATACGGGACGCAGCTGATTGGTTGAGCGTCGCCAGTGTCGATGAAATGCTCCGCCATGTTTGTAAATCCAAGTTCGCCATCTGATGAGGGAAAACACCGAAGATATTTGCTCAGGAGCTCGAAAACGGCACTCCTCTCTTCTTCAGACAAATTTTCGCCTACGCGGGCGTCCATCAGGGTCTTCAGCTTCTCATCGGATTCACCAGCATTTTCGACCAAAGAGCAGACGGGATTTTCTGGCTGCTTTTCTTGTCCGACGACGACCATGTTGCTGTCGAAATCTGTATCTACATACGCTATAAAATCTTTACGACGTAACACAAGAGATGACATTTTCATATTTAATACGGGGATTTTAAGTTTTCCCGCTGACACTTTTAATACACAGGATGGAATAATCCATTCCATTCCAGGATGAGCACACATATTTGGTCTGACGATAACATTACCCGTGAACTTCTTAGAAATTTTAGCTTTTACAAAACAAAGAGACTCTGCTGGTATAACAGCTGATTCCACAACTTTTACTTCTGTGCCTATCACACGAGGGCACCTCTTTGTTTTATTTTCTGCCTCTAAAGAATCAATCAGCTCGTCAGACACAAAAAAATCGTTCTCATCATCCTCTTCACTACAAATATTTCGCTCTTCGATTCCAGCAAAACGAACTTTCTTAACTTTTGGTTGGTTTGAATCCTGAGATTTTAAAACAATTTTACCATCTTCTACAATCAAATTCAATTTACTTTTCACAATCCAATCTACACCAAGAATCAATGCAAATGGACAATTTTTAACTACGGCTACTTCATTTAACTCAACCACTTTATTTTCCCATTTTACTTTTAAAGAACAAAAAGAATCAACCATAACTTTTTTATCATCCACCCCAGTTAGATTCAAAAAAGATTTTTCACGCTTAGGATCCAAAATATTTTTTACTACACTAAGTCTTATAGCAGACATACTAGCGCCTGTATCTACCAGGCCAGTTACTTCACCAATACTTTCTATGAATACCTTAACCAGTGGAAGCTGGGGACGACAAGGAAGGTGTGCATAACCGGTGAGCATAGGCCTTGCTCCTAACTTCCGGTTGGTCCTTTTCCCGACTTTGTTGGGCAGTGACGGGCCATGTGTCCAATCGCGTCGCAGCTGTAACATTTCCGCTTACTTGGGTCAATCCATCCTCCTCCTCCGCGATCACCTCCGCTTCTTCCACCACGATCACCTCCGCCTCCTCCGCCACCGGTGCCACGACTCCCAATCGTCATCTTGTTGAGCTGTGCAGTCAGTTGGTTAACCAGCTGATTGCCAAATGTTGCTAGAGTGGCGTTCAAATCAGGAGCGCTAGGTGGCGCCACTGGTGGGGTTGTTGTCGGAGCTGCTGGTGGAGCTACTGGTGGCGCTACTGGTGGGGGGAAGACACGTGATGCTACACCAAGGGTCTCCAAAGCACGAATCCGCTGGATAAATTCCGCGACGTTGGCTGGACGGTTCGCTGTCATGGCGGCCACATGTTGCCAACTTGCCAGGCCATCTATAAGAAAAGCTACCATCTTTTCATCGTTAAGGGGGATAGGGGCAACACGTAACAATTTATGCTTATCTAAAGCGTACTCAATACCCGATTCATCGATTTTCTGTCGTCTTTCTTCTACCAACCTGAGCCATTCACCTACGTGTAAACGTGGTGAAAAATTCGTGATGAACGCTCCAGACCAGGCAGCCCAGGTTGCATGCGTATGGCCGATGTGAATATGCCAATCCAATGCTGTCTTCAACAGTCGCCTTGATGCTACCTGGATACGCTGTGCGTCTGTCCAATCTTCGGCCACGGCAACTCTGTCTACAAAATCTACAAAATCTTGCGGGAAATCCCTTAATTTACCTTCAAAAAACGGGATAGATTCGACGGCTGCAGCTGCTACACGAGGCGTTGCTGCTGCTGGGGCAGCCGCGGCGTCGTCTGCGAGTTGTTGTACCAATGCCACTGATTGAAGACGCTGCTGGTCTAGCGCATTCAAAAGCGCCGTCGATTGATTTTGGGCAGCCGTTCGATCTGCGGCCATTGCTGTCGCAAGATTCGTCAACGCATCTATTAGATTTTGTGGTACCGCCATGTCTGCTACCCTTGCAACTGCAGTTGCCGGAACTGGTAAATTAAATGTTAGCCTACTTGAGCCACCACGCACGGATGGTGACGGTACGAGTGTGGTTGGCGTTACTACTCTTGCACGTGTCACCGGTGTGACGGCGGTTTGGGTGTTTGAACGCGTCCTAATCTGAAATGGCACTGTAGATTCTCCACGTTTAGGCGGCATATAATTCAAACAACCAAAAAAAAACTATCAATATGACCGACTTACGGAACGCAAAACAAAAAATATTAATAAAGAAACTTCAATCAAATTTAGGTGATATTAACGACACACAACGACGTGGTCGAACACACGAGGAAAAAAAAACGTAAAGTACTAATAATTATCTACTAACATGAGCCAAAAGCCCATTCACACGAAGTACAAAAAAAAGAAAATGGCGACTATCTCGCAGATTCCATAAGCCAAAAAAAAAGAAGAAAAAGAATTGTTTCAATGCCTCGACGGGCCACGTGGTTTTACGCGCGAAATGTTATGGAGGGTGGGTGGGGGCGTTTTCAACACGAGAAAAAAAAATTGAAAGGGGGGGGCTGATGACGTGACAAAAAAAAACTGATTCAACTAATAATCGATTACTAAAAAAAAATTCTCGTGTGTCATACACAAGACACAAAAACCATAAATAATGAACTAAATCAACGAAAGAGACGAGGGGGCGTTATCAAAAAAAAGAAAATGACT
>NC_060916.1:7463868-7466368 GCF_021234035.1 Daphnia pulicaria
ACTGGCACCAACTTGGACACTCACTGGGCAACAACCATAGACAGTTTAGTCCATTGTAGCTAAGCGATAGTAAAATTATATGTGACTTCCGAAGTTTCGTTAAACACGAGTCTTATTGTTTTTTAGTTTTTTTTCAACAACGAACAAAGCAACAAGATTTAACTGACTTATTATTGCAGCAATTCACTCTAATCACCATTAAATGGATGAGAGAAACGACTTCAGCTTACTGTGACAATAATATTAGACAAAATCGTTCACTCTAGGTGTCTGAAGTCATTATGCAACAAAGCTGTTGTTTAACGTATCAATCAGGTTGATTAAATTAAAACATTGCCTCCCCGGCGGGGAATTGAACCCCGGTCTCCCGCGTGACAGGCGGGGATACTCACCACTATACTACCGAGGATCCAATGATTGGTTCAAGTCATGAAATCTGTTCCCTATATTTCAGAGGTTTTTTAGCAATTTTAACAACACACCAAATATCAAGCAAATGTCGGGTACACTGGCACCAACTTGGACACTCACTGGGCAACAACCATAGACAGTTTAGTCCATTGTAGCTAAGCGATTGTAAAATTATATGTGACTTCCGAAGGTTCGTTAAACACGAGTCTTATTGTTTTTTGGGTTTTTTTTTCAACAACGAACAAAGCAACCAGATTTATCTGACTTATTATTGCAGAAATTCACTCAAATCACCATTAAATGGATGAGAGAAACGACTTCAGCTGACTGTGACAAAAATATTAGACAAAATCGTTCACTCTAGGTTTCTGAAGTCATTATGCAACAAAGCTGTTGTTTAACGTATCAATCAGGCTGATTAAATTAAAATATTGCCTCCCCGGCGGGGAATTGAACCCCGGTCTCCCGCGTGACAGGCGGGGATACTCACCACTATACTACCGAGGATCCAATGCTTGGTTCAAGTCATGAAATCTGTTCCCTATATTTCAGAGGTTTTTTAGCAATTTCAACAACACACCAAATATCAAGCAAATTTCGGGTACACTGGCACCAACTTGGACACTCACTGGGCAACAACCATAGACAGTTTAGTCCATTGTAGCTAAGCGATAGTAAAATTATATGTGACTTCCGAAGTTTCGTTAAACACGAGTCTTATTGTTTTTTAGTTTTTTTTCAACAACGAACAAAGCAACAAGATTTAACTGACTTATTATTGCAGCAATTCACTCTAATCACCATTAAATGGATGAGAGAAACGACTTCAGCTTACTGTGACAATAATATTAGACAAAATCGTTCACTCTAGGTGTCTGAAGTCATTATGCAACAAAGCTGTTGTTTAACGTATCAATCAGGTTGATTAAATTAAAACATTGCCTCCCCGGCGGGGAATTGAACCCCGGTCTCCCGCGTGACAGGCGGGGATACTCACCACTATACTACCGAGGATCCAATGATTGGTTCAAGTCATGAAATCTGTTCCCTATATTTCAGAGGTTTTTTAGCAATTTTAACAACACACCAAATATCAAGCAAATGTCGGGTACACTGGCACCAACTTGGACACTCACTGGGCAACAACCATAGACAGTTTAGTCCATTGTAGCTAAGCGATTGTAAAATTATATGTGACTTCCGAAGGTTCGTTAAACACGAGTCTTATTGTTTTTTGGGTTTTTTTTTCAACAACGAACAAAGCAACCAGATTTATCTGACTTATTATTGCAGAAATTCACTCAAATCACCATTAAATGGATGAGAGAAACGACTTCAGCTGACTGTGACAAAAATATTAGACAAAATCGTTCACTCTAGGTTTCTGAAGTCATTATGCAACAAAGCTGTTGTTTAACGTATCAATCAGGCTGATTAAATTAAAATATTGCCTCCCCGGCGGGGAATTGAACCCCGGTCTCCCGCGTGACAGGCGGGGATACTCACCACTATACTACCGAGGATCCAATGCTTGATTCAAGTCATGAAATCTGTTCCCTATATTTCAGAGGTTTTTTAGCAATTTCAACAACACACCAAATATCAAGCAAATTTCGGGTACACTGGAACCAACTTGGACACTCACTGGGCAACAACCATAGACAGTTTAGTCCATTGTAGCTAAGCGATAGTAAAATTATATGTGACTTCCGAAGTTTCGTTAAACACGAGTCTTATTGTTTTTTAGTTTTTTTTTCAACAACGAACAAAGCAACAAGATTTAACTGACTTATTATTGCAGCAATTCACTCTAATCACCATTAAATGGATGAGAGAAACGACTTCAGCTTACTGTGACAATAATATTAGACAAAATCGTTCACTCTAGGTGTCTGAAGTCATTATGCAACAAAGCTGTTGTTTAACGTATCAATCAGGTTGATTAAATTAAAACATTGCCTCCCCGGCGGGGAATTGAACCCCGGTCTCCCGCGTGACAGGCGGGGATACTCACCACTATACTACCGAGGATCCAATGATTGGTTCAAGTCATGAAATCTGTTCCCTATATTTCAGAGGTTTTTTAGCA
>NC_060916.1:7481368-7488868 GCF_021234035.1 Daphnia pulicaria
CTTACTGTTACAATAATATTAGACAAAATCGTTCACTCTAGGTGTCTGAAGTCATTATGCAACAAAGCTGTTGTTTAACGTATCAATCAGGTTGATTAAATTAAAACATTGCCTTCCCGGCGGGGAATTGAACCCCGGTCTCCCGCGTGACAGGCGGGGATACTCACCACTATACTACCGAGGACCCATTATTGGTTCAAGTCATGAAATCTGTTCCCTATATTTCAGAGGTTTTTTAGCAATTTTAACAACACACGAAATATCAAGCAAATGTCGGGTACACTGGCACCAACTTGGACACTCACTGGGCAACAACCATAGACAGTTTAGTCCATTGTAGCTAAGCGATTGTAAAATTATGTGTGACTTCCGAAGTTTCGTTAAACACGAGACTTATTGTTTTTTAGTTTTTTTTCAACAACGAACAAAGCAACAGGACATAACTGACTTATTATTGCAGCAATTCACTCTAATCACCATTAAATGGATGAGAGAAACGACTTCAGCTTACTGTGACAATAATATTAGACAAAATCGTTCACTCTAGGTTTCTGAAGTCATTATGCAACAAAGCTGTTGTTTAACGTATCAATCAGGTTGATTAAATTAAAATATTGCCTCCTCGGCGGGGAATTGAACCCCGGTTTCCCGCGTGACAGGCGGGGATACTCACCACTATACTACCGAGGATCCAATGATTGGTTCAAGTCATGAAATCTGTTCCCTATATTTCAGAGGTTTTTTAGCAATTTCAACAACACACCAAATATCAAGCAACTGTCGGGTACACTGGCACCAACTTGGACACTCACTGGGCAACAACCATAGACAGTTTAGTCCATTGTAGCTAAGCGATAGTAAAATTATATGTGACTTCCGAAGTTTCGTTAAACACGAGTCTTATTGTTTTTCAGTTTTTTTTCAACAACGAACAAAGCAACAAGATTTAACTGACTTATTATTGCAGCAATTCACTCTAATCACCATTAAATGGATGAGAGAAACGACTTCAGCTTACTGTGACAATAATATTAGACAAAATCGTTCACTCTAGGTGTCTGAAGTCATTATGCAACAAAGCTGTTGTTTAACGTATCAATCAGGTTGATTAAATTAAAACATTGCCTCCCCGGCGGGGAATTGAACCCCGGTCTCCCGCGTGACAGGCGGGGATACTCACCACTAGACTACCGGGGATCCAATGATTGGTTCAAGTCATGAAATCTGTTCCCTATATTTCAGAGGTTTTTTAGCAATTTTAACAACACACGAAATATCAAGCAAATGTCGGGTACACTGGCACCAACTTGGACACTCACTGGGCAACAACCATAGACAGTTTAGTCCATTGTAGCTAAGCGATTGTAAAATTATATGTGACTTCCGAAGTTTCGTTAAACACGAGACTTATTGTTTTTTAGTTTTTTTTTCAACAACGAACAAAGCAACAAGATTTAACTGACTTATTATTGCAGCAATTCACTCTAATCACCATTAAATGGATGAGAGAAACGACTTCAGCTTACTGTGACAATAATATTAGACAAAATCGTTCACTCTAGGTGTCTGAAGTCATTATGCAACAAAGCTGTTGTTTAACGTATCAATCAGGTTGATTAAATTAAAACATTGCCTCCCCGGCGGGGAATTGAACCCCGGTCTCCCGCGTGACAGGCGGGGATACTCACCACTATACTACCGAGGATCCAATGATTGGTTCAAGTCATGAAATCTGTTCCCTATATTTCAGAGGTTTTTTAGCAATTTCAACAACACACCAAATATCAAGCAACTTTCGGGTACACTGGCACCAACTTGGACACTCACTGGGCAACAACCATAGACAGTTTAGTCCATTGTAGCTAAGCGATTGTAAAATTATATGTGACTTCCGAAGGTTCGTTTAACACGAGTCTTATTGTTTTTTGGTTTTTTTTTCAACAACGAACAAAGCAACAAGATTTAACTGACTTATTATTGCAGCAATTCACTCTAATCACCATTAAATGGATGAGAGAAACGACTTCAGCTTACTGTGACAATAATATTAGACAAAATCGTTCACTCTAGGTTTCTGAAGTCATTATGCAACAAAGCTGTTGTTTAACGTATCAATCAGGTTGATTAAATTAAAATATTGCCTCCCCGGCGGGGAATTGAACCCCGGTCTCCCGCGTGACAGGCGGGGATACTCACCACTATACTACCGAGGATCCAATGCTTGGTTCAAGTCATGAAATCTGTTCCCTATATTTCAGAGGTTTTTTAGCAATTTCAACAACACACCAAATATCAAGCAAATTTCGGGTACCCTGGCACCAACTTGGACACTCACTGGGCAACAACCATAGACAGTTTAGTCCATTGTAGCTAAGCGATAGTAAAATTATATGTGACTTCCGAAGTTTCGTTAAACACGAGTCTTATTGTTTTTTAGTTTTTTTTCAACAACGAACAAAGCAACAAGATTTAACTGACTTATTATTGCAGCAATTCACTCTAATCACCATTAAATGGATGAGAGAAACGACTTCAGCTTACTGTGACAATAATATTAGACAAAATCGTTCACTCTAGGTGTCTGAAGTCATTATGCAACAAAGCTGTTGTTTAACGTATCAATCAGGTTGATTAAATTAAAACATTGCCTCCCCGGCGGGGAATTGAACCCCGGTCTCCCGCGTGACAGGCGGGGATACTCACCACTATACTACCGAGGATCCAATGATTGGTTCAAGTCATGAAATCTGTTCCCTATATTTCAGAGGTTTTTTAGCAATTTTAACAACACACCAAATATCAAGCAAATGTCGGGTACACTGGCACCAACTTGGACACTCACTGGGCAACAACCATAGACAGTTTAGTCCATTGTAGCTAAGCGATTGTAAAATTATATGTGACTTCCGAAGGTTCGTTAAACACGAGTCTTATTGTTTTTTGGTTTTTTTTTTCAACAACGAACAAAGCAACCAGATTTATCTGACTTATTATTGCAGAAATTCACTCAAATCACCATTAAATGGATGAGAGAAACGACTTCAGCTGACTGTGACAAAAATATTAGACAAAATCGTTCACTCTAGGTTTCTGAAGTCATTATGCAACAAAGCTGTTGTTTAACGTATCAATCAGGCTGATTAAATTAAAATATTGCCTCCCCGGCGGGGAATTGAACCCCGGTCTCCCGCGTGACAGGCGGGGATACTCACCACTATACTACCGAGGATCCAATGCTTGGTTCAAGTCATGAAATCTGTTCCCTATATTTCAGAGGTTTTTTAGCAATTTCAACAACACACCAAATATCAAGCAAATTTCGGGTACACTGGCACCAACTTGGACACTCACTGGGCAACAACCATAGACAGTTTAGTCCATTGTAGCTAAGCGATAGTAAAATTATATGTGACTTCCGAAGTTTCGTTAAACACGAGTCTTATTGTTTTTTAGTTTTTTTTCAACAACGAACAAAGCAACAAGATTTAACTGACTTATTATTGCAGCAATTCACTCTAATCACCATTAAATGGATGAGAGAAACGACTTCAGCTTACTGTGACAATAATATTAGACAAAATCGTTCACTCTAGGTGTCTGAAGTCATTATGCAACAAAGCTGTTGTTTAACGTATCAATCAGGTTGATTAAATTAAAACATTGCCTTCCCGGCGGGGAATTGAACCCCGGTCTCCCGCGTGAAAGGCGGGGATACTCACCACTATACTACCGAGTATCCAATGATTGGTTCAAGTCATGAAATCTGTTCCCTATATTTCAGAGGTTTTTTAGCAATTTCAACAACACACCAAATATCAAGCAACTTTCGGGTACACTGGCACCAACTTGGACACTCACTGGGCAACAACCATAGACAGTTTAGTCCATTGTAGCTAAGCGATTGTAAAATTATATGTGACTTCCGAAGGTTCGTTAAACACGAGTCTTATTGTTTTTTGGTTTTTTTTTCAACAACGAACAAAGCAACAAGATTTAACTGACTTATTTTTGCAGCAATTCACTCTAATCACCATTAAATGGATGAGAGAAACGACTTCAGCTTACTGTGACAATAATATTAGACAAAATCGTTCACTCTAGGTTTCTGAAGTCATTATGCAACAAAGCTGTTGTTTAACGTATCAATCAGGTTGATTAAATTAAAATATTGCCTCCCCGGCGGGGAATTGGACCCCGGTCTCCCGCGTGACAGGCGGGGATACTCACCACTATACTACCGAGGATCCAATGCTTGGTTCAAGTCATGAAATCTGTTCCCTATATTTCAGAGGTTTTTTAGCAATTTCAACAACACACCAAATATCAAGCAAATTTCGGGTACACTGGCACCAACTTGGACACTCACTGGGCAACAACCATAGACAGTTTAGTCCATTGTAGCTAAGCGATAGTAAAATTATATGTGACTTCCGAAGTTTCGTTAAACACGAGTCTTATTGTTTTTTAGTTTTTTTTCAACAACGAACAAAGCAACAAGATTTAACTGACTTATTATTGCAACAATTCACTCTAATCACCATTAAATGGATGAGAGAAACGACTTCAGCTTACTGTGACAATAATATTAGACAAAATCGTTCACTCTAGGTGTCTGAAGTCATTATGCAACAAAGCTGTTGTTTAACGTATCAATCAGGTTGATTAAATTAAAACATTGCCTCCCCGGCGGGGAATTGAACCCCGGTCTCCCGCGTGACAGGCGGGGATACTCACCACTATACTACCGAGTATCCAATGATTGGTTCAAGTCATGAAATCTGTTCCCTATATTTCAGAGGTTTTTTAGCAATTTCAACAACACACCAAATATCAAGCAACTTTCGGGTACACTGGCACCAACTTGGACACTCACTGGGCAACAACCATAGACAGTTTAGTCCATTGTAGCTAAGCGATTGTAAAATTATATGTGACTTCCGAAGGTTCGTTAAACACGAGTCTTATTGTTTTTTGTTTTTTTTTTCAACAACGAACAAAGCAACAAGATTTAACTGACTTATTTTTGCAGCAATTCACTCTAATCACCATTAAATGGATGAGAGAAACGACTTCAGCTTACTGTGACAATAATATTAGACAAAATCGTTCACTCTAGGTTTCTGAAGTCATTATGCAACAAAGCTGTTGTTTAACGTATCAATCAGGTTGATTAAATTAAAATATTGCCTCCCCGGCGGGGAATTGGACCCCGGTCTCCCGCGTGACAGGCGGGGATACTCACCACTATACTACCGAGGATCCAATGCTTGGTTCAAGTCATGAAATCTGTTCCCTATATTTCAGAGGTTTTTTAGCAATTTCAACAACACACCAAATATCAAGCAAATTTCGGGTACACTGGCACCAACTTGGACACTCACTGGGCAACAACCATAGACAGTTTAGTCCATTGTAGCTAAGCGATAGTAAAATTATATGTGACTTCCGAAGTTTCGTTAAACACGAGTCTTATTGTTTTTTAGTTTTTTTTTCAACAACGAACAAAGCAACAAGATTTAACTGACTTATTATTGCAGCAATTCACTCTAATCAAAATTAAATGGATGAGAGAAACGACTTCAGCTTACTGTGACAATAATATTAGACAAAATCGTTCACTCTAGGTTTCTGAAGTCATTATGCAACAAAGCTGTTGTTTAACGTATCAATCAGGTTGATTAAATTAAAATATTGCCTCCCCGGCGGGGAATTGAACCCCGGTCTCCCACGTGACAGGCGGGGATACTCACCACTATACTACCGAGGATCCAATGCTTGGTTCAAGTCATGAAATCTGTTCCCTATATTTCAGAGGTTTTTTAGCAATTTTAACAACACACCAAATATCAAGCAAATGTCGGGTACACTGGCACCAACTTGGACACTCACTGGGCAACAACCATAGACAGTTTAGTCCATTGTAGCTAAGCGATTGTAAAATTATATGTGACTTCCGAAGGTTCGTTAAACACGAGTCTTATTGTTTTTTTTGTTTTTTTTCAACAACGAACAAAGCAACAAGATTTAACTGACTTATTATTGCAGCAATTCACTCTAATCAAAATTAAATGGATGAGAGAAACGACTTCAGCTTACTGTGACAATAATATTAGACAAAATCGTTCACTCTAGGTTTCTGAAGTCATTATGCAACAAAGCTGTTGTTTAACGTATCAATCAGGTTGATTAAATTAAAATATTGCCTCCCCGGCGGGGAATTGAACCCCGGTCTCCCACGTGACAGGCGGGGATACTCACCACTATACTACCGAGGATCCAATGCTTGGTTCAAGTCATGAAATCTGTTCCCTATATTTCAGAGGTTTTTTAGCAATTTCAACAACACACCAAATATCAAGCAAATTTCGGGTACACTGGCACCAACTTGGACACTCACTGGGCAACAACCATAGACAGTTTAGTCCATTGTAGCTAAGCGATAGTAAAATTATATGTGACTTCCGAAGTTTCGTTAAACACGAGTCTTATTGTTTTTTAGTTTTTTTTCAACAACGAACAAAGCAACAAGATTTAACTGACTTATTATTGCAGCAATTCACTCTAATCACCATTAAATGGATGAGAGAAACGACTTCAGCTTACTGTGACAATAATATTAGACAAAATCGTTCACTCTAGGTGTCTGAAGTCATTATGCAACAAAGCTGTTGTTTAACGTATCAATCAGGTTGATTAAATTAAAACATTGCCTCCCCGGCGGGGAATTGAACCCCGGTCTCCCGCGTGACAGGCGGGGATACTCACCACTATACTACCGAGGATCCAATGATTGGTTCAAGTCATGAAATCTGTTCCCTATATTTCAGAGGTTTTTTAGCAATTTTAACAACACACCAAATATCAAGCAAATGTCGGGTACACTGGCACCAACTTGGACACTCACTGGGCAACAACCATAGACAGTTTAGTCCATTGTAGCTAAGCGATTGTAAAATTATATGTGACTTCCGAAGGTTCGTTAAACACGAGTCTTATTGTTTTTTGGGTTTTTTTTTCAACAACGAACAAAGCAACCAGATTTATCTGACTTATTATTGCAGAAATTCACTCAAATCACCATTAAATGGATGAGAGAAACGACTTCAGCTGACTGTGACAAAAATATTAGACAAAATCGTTCACTCTAGGTTTCTGAAGTCATTATGCAACAAAGCTGTTGTTTAACGTATCAATCAGGCTGATTAAATTAAAATATTGCCTCCCCGGCGGGGAATTGAACCCCGGTCTCCCGCGTGACAGGCGGGGATACTCACCACTATACTACCGAGGATCCAATGCTTGGTTCAAGTCATGAAATCTGTTCCCTATATTTCAGAGGTTTTTTAGCAATTTCAACAACACACCAAATATCAAGCAAATTTCGGGTACACTGGCACCAACTTGGACACTCACTGGGCAACAACCATAGACAGTTTAGTCCATTGTAGCTAAGCGATAGTAAAATTATATGTGACTTCCGAAGTTTCGTTAAACACGAGT
>NC_060916.1:7501368-7511368 GCF_021234035.1 Daphnia pulicaria
CAAGTCATGAAATCTGTTCCCTATATTTCAGAGGTTTTTTAGCAATTTTAACAACACACCAAATATCAAGCAAATGTCGGGTACACTGGCACCAACTTGGACACTCACTGGGCAACAACCATAGACAGTTTAGTCCATTGTAGCTAAGCGATTGTAAAATTATATGTGACTTCCGAAGGTTCGTTAAACACGAGTCTTATTGTTTTTTGGGTTTTTTTTTCAACAACGAACAAAGCAACCAGATTTATCTGACTTATTATTGCAGAAATTCACTCAAATCACCATTAAATGGATGAGAGAAACGACTTCAGCTGACTGTGACAAAAATATTAGACAAAATCGTTCACTCTAGGTTTCTGAAGTCATTATGCAACAAAGCTGTTGTTTAACGTATCAATCAGGCTGATTAAATTAAAATATTGCCTCCCCGGCGGGGAATTGAACCCCGGTCTCCCGCGTGACAGGCGGGGATACTCACCACTATACTACCGAGGATCTAATGCTTGGTTCAAGTCATGAAATCTGTTCCCTATATTTCAGAGGTTTTTTAGCAATTTCAACAACACACCAAATATCAAGCAAATTTCGGGTACACTGGCACCAACTTGGACACTCACTGGGCAACAACCATAGACAGTTTAGTCCATTGTAGCTAAGCGATAGTAAAATTATATGTGACTTCCGAAGTTTCGTTAAACACGAGTCTTATTGTTTTTTAGTTTTTTTTCAACAACGAACAAAGCAACAAGATTTAACTGACTTATTATTGCAGCAATTCACTCTAATCACCATTAAATGGATGAGAGAAACGACTTCAGCTTACTGTGACAATAATATTAGACAAAATCGTTCACTCTAGGTGTCTGAAGTCATTATGCAACAAAGCTGTTGTTTAACGTATCAATCAGGTTGATTAAATTAAAACATTGCCTCCCCGGCGGGGAATTGAACCCCGGTCTCCCGCGTGACAGGCGGGGATACTCACCACTATACTACCGAGGATCCAATGATTGGTTCAAGTCATGAAATCTGTTCCCTATATTTCAGAGGTTTTTTAGCAATTTTAACAACACACCAAATATCAAGCAAATGTCGGGTACACTGGCACCAACTTGGACACTCACTGGGCAACAACCATAGACAGTTTAGTCCATTGTAGCTAAGCGATTGTAAAATTATATGTGACTTCCGAAGGTTCGTTAAACACGAGTCTTATTGTTTTTTGTTTTTTTTTTCAACAACGAACAAAGCAACAAGATTTAACTGACTTATTATTGCAGCAATTCACTCTAATCAAAATTAAATGGATGAGAGAAACGACTTCAGCTTACTGTGACAATAATATTAGACAAAATCGTTCACTCTAGGTTTCTGAAGTCATTATGCAACAAAGCTGTTGTTTAACGTATCAATCAGGTTGATTAAATTAAAATATTGCCTCCCCGGCGGGGAATTGAACCCCTGTCTCCCACGTGACAGGCGGGGATACTCACCACTATACTACCGAGGATCCAATGATTGGTTCAAGTCATGAAATCTGTTCCCTATATTTCAGAGGTTTTTTAGCAATTTCAACAACACACCAAATATCAAGCAACTTTCGGGTACACTGGCACCAACTTGGACACTCACTGGGCAACAACCATAGACAGTTTAGTCCATTGTAGCTAAGCGATTGTAAAATTATATGTGACTTCCGAAGGTTCGTTAAACACGAGTCTTATTGTTTTTTAGTTTTTTTTCAACAACGAACAAAGCAACAAGATTTAACTGACTTATTATTGCAGCAATTCACTCTAATCACCATTAAATGGATGAGAGAAACGACTTCAGCTTACTGTGACAATAATATTAGACAAAATCGTTCACTCTAGGTTTCTGAAGTCATTATGCAACAAAGCTGTTGTTTAACGTATCAATCAGGTTGATTAAATTAAAATATTACCTCCCCGGCGGGGAATTGAACCCCGGTCTCCCGCGTGACAGGCGGGGATACTCACCACTATACTACCGAGGATCCAATGCTTGGTTCAAGTCATGAAATCTGTTCCCTATATTTCAGAGGTTTTTTAGCAATTTCAACAACACACCAAATATCAAGCAAATTTCGGGTACACTGGCACCAACTTGGACACTCACTGGGCAACAACCATAGACAGTTTAGTCCATTGTAGCTAAGCGATAGTAAAATTATATGTGACTTCCGAAGTTTCGTTAAACACGAGTCTTATTGTTTTTTAGTTTTTTTTTAAACAACGAACAAAGCAACAAGATTTAACTGACTTATTATTGCAGCAATTCACTCTAATCACCATTAAATGGATGAGAGAAACGACTTCAGCTTACTGTGACAATAATATTAGACAAAATCGTTCACTTTAGGTGTCTGAAGTCATTATGCAACAAAGCTGTTGTTTAACGTATCAATCAGGTTGATTAAATTAAAACATTGCCTCCCCGGCGGGGAATTGAACCCCGGTCTCCCGCGTGACAGGCGGGGATACTCACCACTATACTACCGAGGATCCAATGATTGGTTCAAGTCATGAAATCTGTTCCCTATATTTCAGAGGTTTTTTAGCAATTTTAACAACACACCAAATATCAAGCAAATGTCGGGTACACTGGCACCAACTTGGACACTCACTGGGCAACAACCATAGACAGTTTAGTCCATTGTAGCTAAGCGATTGTAAAATTATATGTGACTTCCGAAGGTTCGTTAAACACGAGTCTTATTGTTTTTTGTTTTTTTTTTCAACAACGAACAAAGCAACAAGATTTAACTGACTTATTATTGCAGCAATTCACTCTAATCAAAATTAAATGGATGAGAGAAACGACTTCAGCTTACTGTGACAATAATATTAGACAAAATCGTTCACTCTAGGTTTCTGAAGTCATTATGCAACAAAGCTGTTGTTTAACGTATCAATCAGGTTGATTAAATTAAAATATTGCCTCCCCGGCGGGGAATTGAACCCCTGTCTCCCACGTGACAGGCGGGGATACTCACCACTATACTACCGAGGATCCAATGATTGGTTCAAGTCATGAAATCTGTTCCCTATATTTCAGAGGTTTTTTAGCAATTTCAACAACACACCAAATATCAAGCAAATTTCGGGTACACTGGCACCAACTTGGACACTCACTGGGCAACAACCATAGACAGTTTAGTCCATTGTAGCTAAGCGATAGTAAAATTATATGTGACTTCCGAAGTTTCGTTAAACACGAGTCTTATTGTTTTTTAGTTTTTTTTCAACAACGAACAAAGCAACAAGATTTAACTGACTTATTATTGCAGCAATTCACTCTAATCACCATTAAATGGATGAGAGAAACGACTTCAGCTTACTGTGACAATAATATTAGACAAAATCGTTCACTCTAGGTTGGTTGGTTGGTTGGTGAGAATTTAGGTGCGTCTGCCTTGGCATCTAGGATCCAGGGGAGCCAGATTTAAGGCTGACATCTGGTCTTCCGAATAAATTATTGGAGGACCCTCATGCACCGGCGAGGATGAATACTGTGTTTCGGAGCTTTTGGATTTGATTTTAGATGGAGATGAAGAGGGGGGGGGGAGGAGATGAGGTAGGTTTGAGAATTATGCGATAAGTCGGAGGCCCGTTTTGCTTAGGTATGATGACAGGAGATTGTTGAGTTTAAATTGAGTTTTTGGGCTGATTGAGGGGTCGAGGCCCAGGAGCGTTTGGGGGTTCAAGGGGAGACGATTTGAGTTGAGGAAACGGATGAGATTAAGGCGATGAGCGTGATGGGTAGGACAATCAATTAAGACGTGTTTTGTAGATTCGATGGCTGGGCAACCAAATCGGCAGCTCGGGTCAGCATCTTGGTCGATGCGGTGAGCGAAAGCGTTTAGATGGTTGTGGTCGTTTCTCAAGCGGTGAAGGCAAGTTGATGTTGCTCTGTCTTTGGAGTGGTGCCATGGGATGAAGCCAGGCTTGGTTCTCATTTGAACGCAGGGCTTTTTGCATTTGTGAAGGTGAGCTAGAAGCGATTGTTCCCAAGAATGTTTCAATGACGAGATGAGTTCCCCTGTTGATAGGGAATTTTCGATTAGGCTTCTGGAGGAGGGGTCGCTGTCGTCGGAGGCGAGTTTATCCGCTATTTCGTTACCGGTAATACCGGAGTGACTGGGAATCCAGTAAATAATTGTTTTGGTGCCACTAGAGAGGAGACAATTGAGGAGATTTTTGATCTCCGAGATGCAACTATGAATTGGGGATATGGGGGCCGAGAGGGCCTTGATGGCGGAGCTGGAATCTGAGAAAATGTGGATGCAAGGGGGAAGTTGGTCTAGAGCGTAGATTGATTCGAGTGCTTTTAGAATTCCGTAGAGTTCGGCGGTAAATATACCGGAACCTTGGGAGAGGAGCCAGGATTTAGAGCAGTTAAGAGCGGGAATGAAGATGGCGCATGTAGAGCGAGGAGGGCTTGGTTTGACAGAGCCGTCGGTGAAGATGATGATGTCGGGCGGGGGTATATTTTCCACGAGGGAGTTGAAGATGATAGAGGTGAGCTGTGGATTAATTGAGGCGGCTGATTTTTTGAGAGGGAACCATTTAGATTCAAAGAGAGGGGGAGACCATGGGGGAGGGGGAATGGAAGACGGGTAGGTGATGTCAGAGGAGAGGCTAAACAGGTTGTGATTCTTTAATTTAAGATTGGAGCAGATTGAGAGCAGACATGGGGAGCATCTCGTTGGCCATTGGTCGGAGGATGAGAACAAAGCTTTTATTGAGTTGAACGTTAAGTTTCTGGGGTTTGAGCTGAGGTTAATCACATATTTGGAGGCGAGCCAATCTCTTCTGTAGGCGACGGGCTCAGTATTTGATTCGGCGTAAATGACTTCCGTAGGAGAAGAGGGTTTTGAACCGAGGATGATGCGGAGAATAGATCTAGCGGCGACGTCGATTTTGTTGAGATGGGACTTGCTGGCTGAGCCGTATACAATTAAGCCGTAGTCAATGCGGCTACGCACTAGGCTTTTGAATAACGATGACAAGGAACGGAGAGAGGGGGCATAGGAGGCTTTACAGATGATCGAGAAGGCGTTTTTAATTTTAATGCATTTGTTTACTACTTGGGCTATGTGGTCTTTCCATAGGAGCTTTGAGTCGAGAGTAAGGCCAAGAAATTTCACTTTTGATACATTTGGGATGCGGCGGCCGTTGATGAATAAAAGCGGGTCGTCCCCGGGTTTATATGAACGGGTGAAGGATACGGCGGACGATTTGGCTGCTGAGAATTTAAGTTTCCATTTTTTCCCCCATTTTGCGACTTTATCTAGGTAGGGTTGGAGAGTAACTTCGGCATCAATGGGGCGTTTAACTTTTGAGTAGATGGTGACATCGTCGGCGAAGAGTAGGAGCTGGGAGTTAATAGAGGGGAGAGGGAAATCAAAAAGCATGATATTGAACAGTAGAGGACTGATAACGGCGCCTTGGGGAACGCCATTTTTTAAGAGTTTGAATGCTGAAGAGTGACTACCAAGGCGGATACAAATGGAGCGATTTTGGAGAAAATTGGATAGCCAAGCGAGACAAGAGCCGTGAATGCCGATTTTCGACAGTTTATAGAGGAGGCCGGTAATCCATACCGAATCGTATGCTTTTTCAATGTCGAGAAAAACAGCCACCGTAGACTGTTTTTCTTTGAAGCTCCTTTTTATGTCGAGGTCTAGCTGGACAAGGTGGTCAGTAGTACAACGCCGTTTTCTAAAGCCGGCCTGGTTTGGACAGATCAAATTTTTGCTTTCAACATACCAGGAGATGCGGTTTGTGATAATACGTTCGAAAAGTTTGCATAAGCAGGAGGTGAGGCTAATTGGGCGATAGGAGCTGACTACATCTGATGGTTTGTTTGGTTTGGGAAGGGGAATTACAATTGCCTTCTTCCAGTCTTCTGGGACGAAAGAGAGCTGATAAAGGGAGTTGAACAAGAGGAGTAAGCTGCGTTTATTGTTGTTTGATAAGTTGGCTAGCATTTCATTATGTATGTTGTCTGGGCCGGTGGATCTACTTTTGATTTTAACTAGAGCGGATTCTAATTCATAGGGTGTGAAGAGAAGATTAAGTTGATTAGGAGAGTTATCAGCTATACGAGAATTGATGATAGGAGAGAGGGTGGCTTCATCGATTGAGTGGTCGGATAGGGAGTCAGGAGGGTTGCTGAAAAAATCGAGGAAGGATTCTGCAATATCTATTGGAGAAGTAAGAGAGACGCCGTTTGGTTTCTTAATTACAGGAGCTATGGGTATACAGTTATTTCCTTGGCCGCTCATGGCTCTCATAAAGGGCCATACATGGTTGTTGTTGGATTGGGGGTTGAGGTTATTGATGAAGGTTGACCAGGCAGCTTTTTTGGCTGAGATTATAAGTCGTTTCTTGATTGCTTCAGCTTTCTTCCAAGCTAATCTCTTCTCGGATGAGAGTGGGGATTTACGCCAGGCCTTTTCGGCTCTTTTAGCTGATGCAACGGCGGCTTGACATTCGTTTGACCACCATGGGCGACGGGGTTCCCTAAGAGACTCTGGGGAGGATTTTGTCATAGAGAAATTCAAGTGGCTGGCTGATAGAATGGAGTTTTTGAAAGAGTCGTACATTTGTTTGGGGTCAGATAGAACGTGAAAGGAGGATGAAGTAAGACAGCTCTCGAGATCGGCGTTCCACTTGGGCCATTTATCTTTTAAGAAAATCCATGATGGGGGTTTGGAGGATAGGCGGATGGGGTCCGCGTTCAGTGTAGTAAAGATTGGTAGATGATCGCTCCCGCAGAAGGGGCCAAGGCTGATGTTAGAATTCAAGACGAATTGAGATGACGTGATGAAGAGGTCGATAGTGGAGGGTTTACCAGAGCTAGGGTCGATTCGGGTGCCTAAGTCGAGGGGGGTAATGAGAGAAGCGTTGGGGTGATCGATGATGGCTTTACTGATTGAGTGACCAGCTGTGTTGACAGTGGGAGAGGATTCCCAAAGTTGATGGTGGGCGTTAAGGTCGCCGGCCAGGATAAAGTGGTTTGGTCTTGAAATGAGAAGGTTAATTTCTTCTTGGGAGCAGTTACCTTTGGGGCAATAAACTGAAAAACATTCGATTTCTCCTGATTGAGTGAAAACGCTCGCGCTGATGATTTCAAGGGAGCTTTGAATAGGGGGGTTGGCAACTGAATATTGAAGAGATTTCTTTATAAGGAGGGCTACGCCACCTCCTCGTCGCATATGGCGATCCTTCTTAATGGTATGATAATTTTTAAATTTAACGCAAAAATGGTGGGACCAGTGAGTTTCACTCAAAAAGACGAGGTCGGGATTAAATTGATTAAGGAGGATACGGAACTCCTCGAGCTTGGATTTAGTTAAACCACGGGCGTTCCATTGAAGGCAAGAAAGGTTCTTAATCATTAGACATGTTATTGGAGAGAGCGAGGTGGTTTTCTGAAGAATAGTCATTGACACTGCTTAGGGAGGGATTGGTCATAGGCACAATTGGTCTATGGTTAGAAGAGGGGGTGGGGAGAGCAGGGTTGGGGTTGACGACTTTGCCCGTAATGAAGGAAGGAGAATGGCTAGATGTCAGTGGAGAGATGGCAGCGGTGAGTTGTTGCAATAAGAATTCGATAGAGTCGAATCGAGAGTCTTGTTTTATGGCGAAATTGTCGAAGCGCTGGTCAAAATTATCTACTTTCTTTTTGGTGTTGTCGAGGTCCTTAGTTAAGGCGGCAATGGATGCGTTTAGGCCGGGGAGAGTGATCTCTCTCATCTGTTTGATTTCGTCTTGAAGAGAGGAAATTTGGGAGCTCAAAGGATCGGGGGTGTTGAAGTTCGAATTACTTGGGTCTGAGTGAGGCAAGCTACGTTTGGCTCTGAGGGTGGCTTGGCTGTATAGGCTCCTGTGTTTAGAACGCGCTTCCTGAACAGAGATCCCGTTTAATGTGGCGAATTTTAGGATGGCTTTGAGCTCAAGGAATTCGGGACAGTCTGCACTGTCGGACTCATGGGAAGGACTACTGCAATTGACGCATTTGGTGGTACAGAGAAAATCTGGTGCATGATGGGACCCACATTTTTTGCATTTATCAAGACTCGAGCTGCATCTAGAAGAGGAGTGGCCGAGACGCCAGCATTTGTTACAACGGAATGGGTTAGGGATGGACAGGCGGACCTTGTACATGAGTGCGGCCATGTTGACTCTATCTGGGAGGGTGGACGAGAAAGAGAGGAGAACAGTAGTGGAGGGGATTTCAGGGTGGCCTTTCATGGGTAGCCTTTTAACAGCGATGACATTTTGGTTGGAGAGCGCAGCGAGGATGTCTTCTTCCTTGTCATCAACAGGGACATCAAAAATGACACCCTTACTCTTGGAGGCGGAAGAAGAAGGGAGGGAGCAAGTAAGGTTTCTGTCTGTCAGCTGGTAGGTGGAGAGGAGGGTTTTTTGTTGATCAATTGAGTTTGGGAAGACGCAAAGGTCGCCTCCAAACATAACATAAGAATGGGCTACTTCGCCAACGAGTTCTTTGAGGGCGAGATGGAAAGCGTCACGCTCCGCGGTTTTCATATTTTTGAAATTGGGGGAGTTACCGGAGATCGAAATAATGACTGGGGGGATAGGCGGAGTACTGGGAGGGGGCGAGCGGGAACCTAGAACTGGGAAATCAGATGCGGGCTTTACAAAAGGTCTTTTGTTTGGCGGGCTGGACCCGAAGGAGAAAACTTGATTCATTTCTGGGGGAGTGAGCTGGGGGGAAAGGGTTACGATGGACTTAGCTTTTGAGATAATAGAGGAGCGGAGATGAATTTGCGCGCCGGACTGCTGGAGATAGCACAAAGAAAACTCGGAGTGAGAATAAGGCACGTCTAGCTTCCACCGTGGTCGCGACAGGACTCCGTTCACTCTAGGTGTCTGAAGTCATTATGCAACAAAGCTGTTGTTTAACGTATCAATCAGGTTGATTAAATTAAAATATTGCCTCCCCGGCGGGGAATTGAACCCCGGTCTCCCGCGTGACAGGCGGGGATACTCACCACTATACTACCGAGGATCCAATGATTGGTTCAAGTCATGAAATCTGTTCCCTATATTTCAGAGGTTTTTTAGCAATTTTAACAACACACCAAATATCAAGCAAATGTCGGGTACACTGGCACCAACTTGGACACTCACTGGGCAACAACCATAGACAGTTTAGTCCATTGTAGCTAAGCGATTGTAAAATTATATGTGACTTCCGAAGGTTCGTTAAACACGAGTCTTATTGTTTTTTGGGTTTTTTTTTCAACAACGAACAAAGCAACCAGATTTATCTGACTTATTATTGCAGAAATTCACTCAAATCACCATTAAATGGATGAGAGAAACGACTTCAGCTGACTGTGACAAAAATATTAGACAAAATCGTTCACTCTAGGTTTCTGAAGTCATTATGCAACAAAGCTGTTGTTTAACGTATCAATCAGGCTGATTAAATTAAAATATTGCCTCCCCGGCGGGGAATTGAACCCCGGTCTCCCGCGTGACAGGCGGGGATACTCACCACTATACTACCGAGGATCCAATGATTGGTTCAAGTCATGAAATCTGTTCCCTATATTTCAGAGGTTTTTTAGCAATTTCAACAACACACCAAATATCAAGCAAATTTCGGGTACACTGGCACCAACTTGGACACTCACTGGGCAACAACCATAGACAGTTTAGTCCATTGTAGCTAAGCGATTGTAAAATTATATGTGACTTCCGAAGGTTCGTTAAACACGAGTCTTATTGTTTTTTGTTTTTTTTTCAACAACGAACAAAGCAACAAGATTTAACTGACTTATTATTGCAGCAATTCACTCTAATCACCATTAAATGGATGAGAGAAACGACTTCAGCTTACTGTGACAATAATATTAGACAAAATCGTTCACTCTAGGTTTCTGAAGTCATTATGCAACAAAGCTGTTGTTTAACGTATCAATCAGGTTGATTAAATTAAA
>NC_060916.1:7521368-7523868 GCF_021234035.1 Daphnia pulicaria
ATTATTGCAGCAATTCACTCTAATCACCATTAAATGGATGAGAGAAACGACTTCAGCTTATTGTGACAAAAATATTAGACAAAATCGTTCACTCTAGGTTTTTGAAGTCATTATGCAACAAAGCTGTTGTTTAACGTATCAATCAGGTTGATTAAATTAAAATATTGCCTCCCCGGCGGGGAATTGAACCCCGGTCTCCCGCGTGACAGGCGGGGATACTCACCACTATACTACCGAGGATCCGATAGATGGTTCAAGTCATGAAATCTGTTCCCTATATTTCAGAGGTTTTTTAGCAATTTCAACAACACACCAAATATCAAGCAACTGTCGGGTACACTGGCACCAACTTGGACACTCACTGGGCAACAACCATAGACAGTTTAGTCCATTGTAGCTAAGCGATGGTAAAATTATATGTGACTTCCGAAGGTTCGTTAAACACGATTCTTATTATTTTTTTTTTTTTTTTCAACAACGAACAAAGCAACAAGATTTAACTGACTTATTATTGCAGCAATTCACTCTAATCACCATTAAATGGATGAGAGAAACGACTTCAGCTTACTGTGACAATAATATTAGACAAAATCGTTCACTCTAGGTTTCTGAAGTCATTATGCAACAAAGCTGTTGTTTAACGTATCAATCAGGTTGATTAAATTAAAATATTGCCTCCCCGGCGGGGAATTGAACCCCGGTCTCCCGCGTGACAGGCGGGGATACTCACCACTATACTACCGAGGATCCAATGCTTTGTTCAAGTCATGAAATCTGTTCCCTATATTTCAGAGGTTTTTTAGCAATTTTAACAACACACCAAATATCAAGCAAATGTCGGGTACACTGGCACCAACTTGGACACTCACTGGGCAACAACCATAGACAGTTTAGCCCATTGTAGCTAAGCGATTGTAAAATTATATGTGACTTCCGAAGTTTCGTTAAACACGAGACTTATTTTTTTTTAGTTTTTTTTTCAACAACGAACAAAGCAACAAGATTTAACTGACTTATTATTGCAGCAATTCACTCTAATCACCATTAAATGGATGAGAGAAACGACTTCAGCTTATTGTGACAATAATATTAGACAAAATCGTTCACTCTAGGTTTTTGAAGTCATTATGCAACAAAGCTGTTGTTTAACGTATCAATCAGGTTGATTAAATTAAAATATTGCCTCCCCGGCGGGGAATTGAACCCCGGTCTCCCGCGTGACAGGCGGGGATACTCACCACTATACTACCGAGGATCCGATGTATGGTTCAAGTCATGAAATCTGTTCCCTATATTTCAGAGGTTTTTTAGCAATTTTAACAACACACCAAATATCAAGCAACTGTCGGGTACACTGGCACCAACTTGGACACTCACTGGGCAACTACCATAGACAGTTTAGTCCATTGTAGCTAAGCGATTGTAAAATTATATGTGACTTCCGAAGTTTCGTTAAACACGAGACTTATTGTTTTTTAGTTTTTTTTTCAACAACGAACAAAGCAACAAGATTTAACTGACTTATTATTGCAGCAATTCACTCTAATCACCATTAAATGGATGAGAGAAACGACTTCAGCTTACTGTGACAATAATATTAGACAAAATCGTTCACTCTAGGTTTCTGAAGTCATTATGCAACAAAGCTGTTGTTTAACGTATCAATCAGGTTGATTAAATTAAAATATTGCCTCCCCGGCGGGGAATTGAACCCCGGTCTCCCGCGTGACAGGCGGGGATACTCACCACTATACTACCGAGGATCCAATGATTGGTTCAAGTCATGAAATCTGTTCCCTATATTTCAGAGGTTTTTTAGCAATTTCAACAACACACCAAATATCAAGCAACTTTCGGGTACACTGGCACCAACTTGGACACTCACTGGGCAACAACCATAGACAGTTTAGTCCATTGTAGCTAAGCGATTGTAAAATTATATGTGACTTCCGAAGGTTCGTTAAACACGAGTCTTATTGTTTTTTGGTTTTTTTTCAACAACGAACAAAGCAACAAGATTTAACTGACTTATTATTGCAGCAATTCACTCTAATCACCATTAAATGGATGAGAGAAACGACTTCAGCTTACTGTGACAATAATATTAGACAAAATCGTTCACTCTAGGTTTCTGAAGTCATTATGCAACAAAGCTGTTGTTTAACGTATCAATCAGGTTGATTAAATTAAAATATTGCCTCACCGGCGGGGAATTGAACCCCGGTCTCCCGCGTGACAGGCGGGGATACTCACCACTATAATACCGAGGATCCAATGCTTGGTTCAAGTCATGAAATCTGTTCCCTATATTTCAGAGGTTTTTTAGCAATTTTAACAACACACCAAATATCAAGCAAATGTCGGGTACACTGGCACCAACTTGGACACTCACTGGGCAACAACCATAGACAGTTCAGTCCATTGTAGCTAAGCGATTGTAAAATTATATGTGACTTCCGAAGTTTCGTTAAACACGAGACTTATTGTTTTTTAGTTTTTT
>NC_060916.1:7533868-7543868 GCF_021234035.1 Daphnia pulicaria
ACAACACACCAAATATCAAGCAACTGTCGGGTACACTGGCACCAACTTGGACACTCACTGGGCAACAACCATAGACAGTTTAGTCCATTGTAGCTAAGCGATTGTAAAATTATATGTGACTTCCGAAGTTTCGTTAAACACGAGACTTATTGTTTTTTAGTTTATTTTCAACAACGAACAAAGCAACAAGATTTAACTGACTTATTATTGCAGCAATTCACTCTAATCACCATTAAATGGATGAGAGAAACGACTTCAGCTTATTGTGACAAAAATATTAGACAAAATCGTTCACTCTAGGTTTTTGAAGTCATTATGCAACAAAGCTGTTGTTTAACGTATCAATCAGGTTGATTAAATTAAAATATTGCCTCCCCGGCGGGGAATTGAACCCCGGTCTCCCGCGTGACAGGCGGGGATACTCACCAGTATACTACCGAGGATCCGATGTATGGTTCAAGTCATGAAATCTGTTCCCTATATTTCAGAGGTTTTTTAGCAATTTCAACAACACACCAAATATCAAGCAACTTTCGGGTACACTGGCACCAACTTGGACACTCACTGGGCAACAACCATAGACAGTTTAGTCCATTGTAGCTAAGCGATTGTAAAATTATATGTGACTTCCGAAGGTTCGTTAAACACGAGTCTTATTGTTTTTTGGTTTTTTTTCAACAACGAACAAAGCAACAAGATTTAACTGACTTATTATTGCAGCAATTCACTCTAATCACCATTAAATGGATGAGAGAAACGACTTCAGCTTACTGTGACAATAATATTAGACAAAATCGTTCACTCTAGGTTTCTGAAGTCATTATGCAACAAAGCTGTTGTTTAACGTATCAATCAGGTTGATTAAATTAAAATATTGCCTCCCCGGTGGGGAATTGAACCCCGGTCTCCCGCGTGACAGGCGGGGATACTCACCACTATACTACCGAGGATCCAATGCTTGGTTCAAGTCATGAAATCTGTTCCCTATATTTCAGAGGTTTTTTAGCAATTTTAACAACACACCAAATATCAAGCAAATGTCGGGTACACTGGCACCAATTTGGACACTCACTGGGCAACAACCATAGACAGTTTAGTCCATTGTAGCTAAGCGATTGTAAAATTATATGTGACTTCCGAAGTTTCGTTAAACACGAGACTTATTGTTTTTTTGGTTTTTTTTTTTCAACAACGAACAAAGCAACAAGATTTAACTGACTTATTATTGCAGCAATTCACTCTAATCACCATTAAATGGATGAGAGAAACGACTTCAGCTTATTGTGACAAAAATATTAGACAAAATCGTTCACTCTAGGTTTCTGAAGTCATTATGCAACAAAGCTGTTGTTTAACGTATCAATCAGGTTGATTAAATTAAAATATTGCCTCCCCGGCGGGGAATTGAACCCCGGTCTCCCGCGTGACAGGCGGGGATACTCACCACTATACTACCGAGGATCCAATGCTTGGTTCAAGTCATGAAATCTGTTCCCTATATTTCAGAGGTTTTTTAGCAATTTTAACAACACACCAAATATCAAGCAAATGTCGGGTACACTGGCACCAACTTGGACACTCACTGGGCAACAACCATAGACAGTTTAGTCCATTGTAGCTAAGCGATTGTAAAATTATATGTGACTTCCGAAGTTTCGTTAAACACGAGACTTATTGTTTTTTAGTTTTTTTTTCAACAACGAACAAAGCAACAAGATTTAACTGACTTATTATTGCAGCAATTCACTCTAATCACCATTAAATGGATGAGAGAAACGACTTCAGCTTATTGTGACAAAAATATTAGACAAAATCGTTCACTCTAGGTTTTTGAAGTCATTATGCAACAAAGCTGTTGTTTAACGTATCAATCAGGTTGATTAAATTAAAATATTGCCTCCCCGGCGGGGAATTGAACCCCGGTCTCCCGCGTTTTTTTTTTTATATTTAAACGATTTATTGTCACAATTAAAATTAAAATTTCTTTACAGATACTTGGGGCATTTACGAGATTTGTGACATAAGTGACTTGCTGTGGCCAAGGAGAGACATTACAAACAGAAAAAGAAAACATTTCGAGACGGAAATGAAAGAGGACAAATGATTTTAGTAAAAAATGTGGAATTTAACAATACGACATCTGGGGGGGGATCCAAGAAATAATAGTTGTAATGAGAGAACAATGTTGTATAAAGGTAAGAAGAAATCTGTTGAGAATTTTGAGAGGAAATATTTATGGATTAGAAGGTGACATCTGGGGAGAATTTTTTGAATGAAGGAGGCTTGACCAGAGAGACTGTATTTCATTGATGGCTGGGGTGAGGTTTTGGCTGCGGGCGGTCCAGACGGTGATGATGTAGGATTGAATGAGGGCCAGTATTTTCTCTTTATTGGGGCCATTTCCAATGTCTCCATTTATTGTTGATTTGAGTGGTTTTTGACATCCAAGTTTCGTTAGTTGAATTCGAAGCCATAAACTGATGTGGACTTTCTCAGAACAGAGTAACATAAGATGGTCGTCAGTTTCTTGGTCGCCATTGCATAGAGGACATTGGTCATTTCTAGAAAGTCTGAGGCTTGTGAGGCGCATTTTGGTAGGGAGCTGATTATGGTTGAAATCCCAGACCAGTTCAGCGTTTCTTCCTTTCATTTTGGCCACCCAACGCCAGATGGAAGCCCAGTCGAGGTCTGGTTTCGCAACTTCGGTTCTCCCTGGTTTTCCAAGGTTAGCGATCAGGTGATTGTAGGTGGCGCGGTGATTGGATACGGTTGACGATGTGAAGATGCCAGCTTTAAGTAGATCGGTGATGGTTGAAAGTGCGGTGGTGAAGTATGGATGTGATGAATGGGTTGCATTAAATCTGGGCTGGGTGATTTGTTGAAGGAGATTCTTGAGGTGTGGACCCAACCAATAAACGGCTGCAGCTCTCTCAATAGCCTCGGGATGGATTAAAGATTTAAAGATTTGACGGGTGAAAAGGGATTGGAAGAATTGAAAAAGTAAGGTGACTCCAAGTCCACCTTGGAGTCGGGGGCGGATCAAAACATTTAGGGGTGGGTGCTCTCTTCTTTGTGCCCAAAGAAATTTGTTGCATTTTTGTTGGAGGAGAAGGGCTTGGGTTTTGTTGCAAGGGAGTACATAAGCTATATGAACAAGTTGTGATAAGACATGTTGTTTGATGAATAGGGCGCGACCATAAAAAGTGAAATGACGGTGTGTGTTTGTGATAAGAATATTTTGTATGATGTTGTACTGTCTTTGCCAATTGTCTCTTACTGTTGTTTTTATTTCAGAAGAAAAAGTAATTCCAAGAATTTTCAAATTGTCTACTTGAGTTATCCAATCATGTGGCCAAGTACGTTTAGGATGAGTTTGATTGAAATTGCTTCTACGTGGGATCGAACTCCTAACCTCAGGAATCCCAGCCGACGCCGCTACCGTCTGCGCTACTACGGCCTGTGGATATTGATTTTAGGTCCAAGTGCCTAGACCAAGTAATTTTGTCTTCCCCTTGTTAATACGTGCATTTGTCCAGGCACAAAATTCTAGAATAATCTCGCATGCACGACGTACATCTTTCATTGATGAGACAAAAACTACTAGATCATCTACATATGCACGAACTTTGATGCGTTTTCCGTAGTGTTCAATTCCGTCAATACCCCTAGACAAGCAAACTAAAAGCGGTTCAATATAGAGGGCAAACAGATGGACTGACAGAGGGCACCCCTGTCGCACGGATTGTGCATTGTCCACAGTACCGACTATGTCATTACCGTTCAATGGGCATAGTTCAGTTATACTGTACAGCGTTTTCAACCAATCAACAAAGAGGGGGGGATAGCCCATGGCTGTCATTACTTCCCACAGAACGTCTCGATTGACAAGGTCATATGCTTTCTCTAAATCGTACGCGAGAATGGCGGCCGGTTTGAGAGAAGATACCTCTTTTGATTTACGACCTGTATTATCAATGACATCTCGGATTAAACACAAGCTGTCAAAGATATAGCGGCCGGGTACACCACCTTTTTGATGTGAGTCTAGAGAGTTTTGAAGAGATTTTCTCAGACGAAAAGCCAATACTGACGCGATTAACTTATAATCGGTATTTAACAAAGAGATTGGTCGGTAATCGGTGATTTTACTCGGTGATGGGATTTTTGGGACTAATCTTATAGCTGCCCTTCCCTGCGACGGCTGGAGTTTTCTTTTTTCGAGGACGCAATTCATCATTTCCAGAAAATGAACACCAATAACATCCCAAAATTTTATATAAAACTCAAAAGGAATGCCATCTGTACCCGGGGCCTTGTTCTTTTTAGTTGCCTTAAGGGCGATGTTAATTTCATCTACTGTGAACGGATCTACAAGAAAGTTGCCACTCTCCGGGATCGAACCTAGTACTCCTCGATTCAACGCTTGAGCGTTTAACGACTGAGCTACCACTGATACACCCGAATGGTTTTTAGTGGGTTTTGTACGGGTAAGTGCACCTCTAATCCCTTCTAGAAATTTTCCAGCTAATTGGGTATTGGGGGAGGGCTGGTTCTGAAAAATTCTACTAAAGTGTTCAATTATTTCTTGATTAATCTGCTCAGGTTGGGTAATTTTACAGTTATCATTAGTTTTGAGCTGAGTGATCAGAGACTTCTGGAAATTGCTCGTTGACTTGTTCATATGAAAGGTAGATGGCTCTTCTTCGGCTATACTTTGAACGCGTGAACGTATTGCAAATCCCCTCAATGCTTCTCGCTCCCAGGCTAGAAACTCACGTTTCAACTCCATGTAACGCGCATGATTGAAATTTACATTGTTCACGGTTTCTTTTAGTTGATGTTGGAGTAATTTCCTTTTGACTCTCTGATCACAGATTCTCTTTTTACAATAGTTAATTGATAATCGCCTGAGGCTAGGTTTGAAAATAATCTCCCACCAATGGTCTACGTTTTCAATACGGGATGGGTGTTGGGACATTTCTTCAATAAAGACATGCACCAAGTTTATATATTCTTCTTCCTCAAGAATTGATGAGTTAAGTTTCCATAAATTCCTTGACTTATTTCTCACTACACTAGGAGGGGTGGTGCTGTTTATATACCCTACGATTGGTCTGTGATCCCCGAGTGGTAAGTCGTGCAAATGGATATCAGAAAATTTTACGTGATGGTGGCAATAAATTCGGTCCAATCTAGCCTGGCTAGCCGCACAATTGTACGTCCAACAAGGTTCATTTTTCCGAATTTCTCTCCAGACATCTGTTAATGAAAGGGCTTTTACTAAATCTCGGAGGGGTTCTAGTAATGCTAGTCTAATTTTAGGTGGTGTTGTGTTGCTACTTTTACGGTCATCGATCTCGTCAACGGCATTAAAATCTCCCAATATAATTGCTGGTGCCTTATACTGGGCAACATAAGCCGGAATAGTTTGCCGGAGGAAAGAATCTCTATAACTTTTATTTTGGTCACCAGATGGGGCGTAAATACACACGAAAGCAAGACAATTTACTTCCATGGCTATCAGCCTCCCCTCCGGTTCAAACAAAATGTTTTTGGCGCTCAGCCCGTGTCGTACTAGGATGGCTGTCCCATGTTGTCTAGGACCGAGATTTGTGTGCATCTGGTAATGTTTAGTAAATACGGTGCTAGAGTGAAATACTACTTCTTGCAAACATATAATATCAAGTTTATGATGTAAAAAGAAATTGAGTATTATTTGAAGTTTGTCAGGTGACGATATTCGGTTGATATTATATGTCGCGATGTTAGTCATGATTAATATTTAAATTTGGGTTTAGAGGGTTGGGTCTTGTTATCGTGGGCTTTTTTCCTTCTAACGGCCTCCATTGCTTTGAGAGTTTTATCTTCTATGGGGGTTGATGGAGTGCCGAGGGGGACGCCCAAGGACTCCTGAGTCTCACTCACATGACTAGCCTCCTGGCTATCAAGTGGGCGTTGTCCTGGCTGAATACTCCCACCAGAAAAAGAAATGTCTTCATCAGGATTTGAAATCGAAACCACCTCGGTTGCATCCATCTCTTCAACCTCCTCGTTATCCATCTGATCTATTCTGGATGGAATAGATGGTACTCCAGGTGCGTTTTGAGCGGGTTGAACATCGTTCCCCCCAGGAAGGGCGGGAAAAGAATTAATGTCCACACCCGGTATCGAAACTGGAACCTCTCGAGTCGGAGACCCGAGTTCAACCAACTGAGCTACACCAGATTCAATTTCCTCAGCTACCTCGCCCGAGCCAGAGGAAGAGGCAGTACGACTCCTCTTTTTTGATTGTTTTTGGTGGTCACGGAATTCTCTCGTATGTTTAATTTTCTTTTTCTTAACCGATTTGGACGCAACAGACGAACCTACACAGTTAGTGTCTTCAGCGTCAGAATCGGTGTCAGAAGAAGATTCAGTTCCATCGGGTTTCGAAATTGGATCTTCTGGAGCTCCATCAAGAACGACCACAGTCGACGTCGTTGGCCTCTGGGCTAACTCAGGGAATGAATCAGCGTCAACAGTTGGAGCAATTGGCATTTGCCCGCCACCAATCGGTTCTGTCTCCTGGGGCTTCCTAGCAGTTGTCCTAACTGGCCCACGATTTGTTAGTACACTACTATAGCTACGTGTTCCAATGGGGCCTTTTGAAATGGTGCTGGGAGTGGTTGAACTACGGGGTTGCTTGGGACAATTAGCTAAAACATGGGTGGGAGAATCACACATGCGGCATGTCTGCATTTGCCCTGCATAAGACACCATTATTGGTTCCTTGTAGCTTCCAAAGGTGATATAAGACGGGATGCTCTTGTGGATTTCCATATCCACATTGACAACTCCAGTCTTTATCCCGTTCCACCTTGGAAGCGACCTATCCTGGTACGTGTCCCAAAAAATCCGAGAAATCACTCCATACTCACGCAATCTCTTGTTGAGCAGGCTAAGGTCATCATCGAATTTGAAATGTTGAATTCTAACGCGTACAAGGTTAACTGACCTATCTCTAACTCTAATTCGGACCTCTTTGCCACTAATAACAACAGACTCTTTAGCACTAAATTTATCCAAGAATTCAATGTGGTCTTTGACGGTCTTGAACCCAATTCGGAAAACACAAAAAGCTCGTCCTGGTAGGCGACAAACTGCATCAAAGATGCAATCAGATTCGTTACTACCCTGCTCGAAACATTCGTAGAATTCATGCCTGGTCACTTCAGTATTACCAAAAGAGATTTCGGCAGTACGTGGCCAGACGTCTGGGGATTCCGTTCCCATTTTACCCACAATAAAGGGGCAAGGAGACGGAGAAAGAAACAATACAAAAAAAATGGAATAAAAAGCAAAATGGCGCTTAACAAACAATAAGAGAAACACGAAAGACAAGCAACAATACAATAAAGAGAACAAAAAAAAGAACAAATAGTTTTTTGACTCACAGCAAGATGTCACACTTGGGAGATCAGTTAGACACGTCTAGTCACAGCCGAACGCGCTAGCCAATTCGCGCAAGCCGTATAAAAAAAAATTACCGTTCAGGCGGAAATGTGTGTGTGTGTGTGAGCCGAGAGATAAAAATGAAAAAGTCGTGTGCGCGGGACAGGCGGGGATACTCACCACTATACTACCGAGGATCCGATGAATGGTTCAAGTCATGAAATCTGTTCCCTATATTTCAGAGGTTTTTTAGCAATTTTAACAACACACCAAATATCAAGCAACTGTCGGGTACACTGGCACCAACTTGGACACTCACTGGGCAACAACCATAAACAGTTTAGTCCATTGTAGCTAAGCGATTGTAAAATTATATGTGACTTCCGAAGTTTCGTTAAACACGAGACTTATTGTTTTTTAGTTTTTTTTCAACAACGAACAAAGCAACAAGATTTAACTGACTTATTATTGCAGCAATTCACTCTAATCACCATTAAATGGATGAGAGAAACGACTTCAGCTTACTGTGACAATAATATTAGACAAAATCGTTCACTCTAGGTTTCTGAAGTCATTATGCAACAAAGCTGTTGTTTAACGTATCAATCAGGTTGATTAAATTAAAATATTGCCTCCCTGGCGGGGAATTGAACTCCGGTCTCCCGCGTGACTGGCGGGGATACTCACCACTATACTACCGAGGATCAAATGATTGGTTCAAGTCATGAAATCTGTTCCTTATATTTCAGAGGTTTTTTAGCAATTTCAACAACACACCAAATATCAAGCAACTTTCGGGTACACTGGCACCAACTTGGACACTCACTGGGCAACAACCATAGACAGTTTAGTCCATTGTAGCTAAGCGATTGTAAAATTATATGTGACTTCCGAAGGTTCGTTAAACACGAGTCTTATTGTTTTTTGGTTTTTTTTTTCAACAACGAACAAAGCAACAAGATTTATCTGACTTATTATTGCAGCAATTCACTCAAATCACCATTAAATGGATGAGAGAAACGACTTCAGCTTATTGTGACAAAAATATTAGACAAAATCGTTCACTCTAGGTTTTTGAAGTCATTATGCAACAAAGCTGTTGTTTAACGTATCAATCAGGTTGATTAAATTAAAATATTGCCTCCCCTGCGGGGAATTAAACCCCGGTCTCCCGCGTGATAGGCAGGGATACTCACCACTATACTACCGAGGATTCGTTGTTTTGGTTCAAGTCATGAAATCTGTTCCCTATATTTCAGAGGTTTTTTAGAAATTTTAACAACACACCAAATATCAAGCAACTGTCGGGTACACTGGCACCAACTTGGACACTCACTGGGCAACAACCATAGACAGTTTAGTCCATTGTAGCTAAGCGATTGTAAAATTATATGTGACTTCCGAAGTTTCGTTAAACACGAGACTTATTGTTTTTTAGTTTTTTTTCAACAACGAACAAAGCAACAAGATTTAACTGACTTATTATTGCAGCAATTCACTCAAATCACCATTAAATGGATGAGAGAAACGACTTCAGCTTACTGTGACAAAAATATTAGACAAAATCGTTCACTCTAGGTTTTTGAAGTCATTATGCAACAAAGCTGTTGTTTAACGTATCAATCAGGTTGATTAAATTAAAATATTGCCTCCCCGGCGGGGAATTGAACCCCGGTCTCCCGCGTGACAGGCGGGGATACTCACCACTATACTACCGAGGATTCGTTGTTTTGGTTCAAGTCATGAAATCTGTTCCCTATATTTCAGAGGTTTTTTAGCAATTTTAACAACACACCAAATATCAAGCAACTGTCGGGTACACTGGCACCAACTTGGACACTCACTGGGCAACAACCATAGACAGTTTAGTCCATTGTAGCTAAGCGATTGTAAAATTATATGTGACTTCCGAAGTTTCGTTAAACACGAGACTTATTGTTTTTTAGTTTATTTTCAACAACGAACAAAGCAACAAGATTTAACTGACTTATTATTGCAGCAATTCACTCTAATCACCATTAAATGGATGAGAGAAACGACTTCAGCTTACTGTGACAATAATATTAGACAAAATCGTTCACTCTAGGTGTCTGAAGTCATTATGCAACAAAGCTGTTGTTTAACGTATCAATCAGGTTGATTAAATTAAAACATTGCCTTCCCGGCGGGGAATTGAACCCCGGTCTCCCGCGTGACAGGCGGGGATACTCACCACTATACTACCGAGGATCCAATGATCGGTTCAAGTCATGAAATCTGTTCCCTATATTTCAGAGGTTTTTTAGCAATTTTAACAACACACCAAATATCAAGCAAATGTCGGGTACACTGGCACCAACTTGGACACTCACTGGGCAACAACCATAGACAGTTTAGTCCATTGTAGCTAAGCGATTGTAAAATTATATGTGACTTCCGAAGTTTCGTTAAACACGAGACTTATTGTTTTTTAGTTTTTTTTTTCAACAACGAACAAAGCAACAAGATTTAACTGACTTATTATTGCAGCAATTCACTCTAATCACCATTAAATGGATGAGAGAAACGACTTCAGCTTATTGTGACAAAA
>NC_060916.1:7548868-7551368 GCF_021234035.1 Daphnia pulicaria
GTATGATGTTGTACTGTCTTTGCCAATTGTCTCTTACTGTTGTTTTTATTTCAGAAGAAAAAGTAATTCCAAGAATTTTCAAATTGTCTACTTGAGTTATCCAATCATGTGGCCAAGTACGTTTAGGATGAGTTTGATTGAAATTGCTTCTACGTGGGATCGAACTCCTAACCTCAGGAATCCCAGCCGACGCCGCTACCGTCTGCGCTACTACGGCCTGTGGATATTGATTTTAGGTCCAAGTGCCTAGACCAAGTAATTTTGTCTTCCCCTTGTTAATACGTGCATTTGTCCAGGCACAAAATTCTAGAATAATCTCGCATGCACGACGTACATCTTTCATTGATGAGACAAAAACTACTAGATCATCTACATATGCACGAACTTTGATGCGTTTTCCGTAGTGTTCAATTCCGTCAATACCCCTAGACAAGCAAACTAAAAGCGGTTCAATATAGAGGGCAAACAGATGGACTGACAGAGGGCACCCCTGTCGCACGGATTGTGCATTGTCCACAGTACCGACTATGTCATTACCGTTCAATGGGCATAGTTCAGTTATACTGTACAGCGTTTTCAACCAATCAACAAAGAGGGGGGGATAGCCCATGGCTGTCATTACTTCCCACAGAACGTCTCGATTGACAAGGTCATATGCTTTCTCTAAATCGTACGCGAGAATGGCGGCCGGTTTGAGAGAAGATACCTCTTTTGATTTACGACCTGTATTATCAATGACATCTCGGATTAAACACAAGCTGTCAAAGATATAGCGGCCGGGTACACCACCTTTTTGATGTGAGTCTAGAGAGTTTTGAAGAGATTTTCTCAGACGAAAAGCCAATACTGACGCGATTAACTTATAATCGGTATTTAACAAAGAGATTGGTCGGTAATCGGTGATTTTACTCGGTGATGGGATTTTTGGGACTAATCTTATAGCTGCCCTTCCCTGCGACGGCTGGAGTTTTCTTTTTTCGAGGACGCAATTCATCATTTCCAGAAAATGAACACCAATAACATCCCAAAATTTTATATAAAACTCAAAAGGAATGCCATCTGTACCCGGGGCCTTGTTCTTTTTAGTTGCCTTAAGGGCGATGTTAATTTCATCTACTGTGAACGGATCTACAAGAAAGTTGCCACTCTCCGGGATCGAACCTAGTACTCCTCGATTCAACGCTTGAGCGTTTAACGACTGAGCTACCACTGATACACCCGAATGGTTTTTAGTGGGTTTTGTACGGGTAAGTGCACCTCTAATCCCTTCTAGAAATTTTCCAGCTAATTGGGTATTGGGGGAGGGCTGGTTCTGAAAAATTCTACTAAAGTGTTCAATTATTTCTTGATTAATCTGCTCAGGTTGGGTAATTTTACAGTTATCATTAGTTTTGAGCTGAGTGATCAGAGACTTCTGGAAATTGCTCGTTGACTTGTTCATATGAAAGGTAGATGGCTCTTCTTCGGCTATACTTTGAACGCGTGAACGTATTGCAAATCCCCTCAATGCTTCTCGCTCCCAGGCTAGAAACTCACGTTTCAACTCCATGTAACGCGCATGATTGAAATTTACATTGTTCACGGTTTCTTTTAGTTGATGTTGGAGTAATTTCCTTTTGACTCTCTGATCACAGATTCTCTTTTTACAATAGTTAATTGATAATCGCCTGAGGCTAGGTTTGAAAATAATCTCCCACCAATGGTCTACGTTTTCAATACGGGATGGGTGTTGGGACATTTCTTCAATAAAGACATGCACCAAGTTTATATATTCTTCTTCCTCAAGAATTGATGAGTTAAGTTTCCATAAATTCCTTGACTTATTTCTCACTACACTAGGAGGGGTGGTGCTGTTTATATACCCTACGATTGGTCTGTGATCCCCGAGTGGTAAGTCGTGCAAATGGATATCAGAAAATTTTACGTGATGGTGGCAATAAATTCGGTCCAATCTAGCCTGGCTAGCCGCACAATTGTACGTCCAACAAGGTTCATTTTTCCGAATTTCTCTCCAGACATCTGTTAATGAAAGGGCTTTTACTAAATCTCGGAGGGGTTCTAGTAATGCTAGTCTAATTTTAGGTGGTGTTGTGTTGCTACTTTTACGGTCATCGATCTCGTCAACGGCATTAAAATCTCCCAATATAATTGCTGGTGCCTTATACTGGGCAACATAAGCCGGAATAGTTTGCCGGAGGAAAGAATCTCTATAACTTTTATTTTGGTCACCAGATGGGGCGTAAATACACACGAAAGCAAGACAATTTACTTCCATGGCTATCAGCCTCCCCTCCGGTTCAAACAAAATGTTTTTGGCGCTCAGCCCGTGTCGTACTAGGATGGCTGTCCCATGTTGTCTAGGACCGAGATTTGTGTGCATCTGGTAATGTTTAGTAAATACGGTGCTAGAGTGAAATACTACTTCTTGCAAACATATAATATCAAGTTTATGATGTAAAAAGAAATTGAGTATTATTTGAAGTTTGTCAGGTGACGATAT
>NC_060916.1:7576368-7578868 GCF_021234035.1 Daphnia pulicaria
TTTTAGCAATTTTAACAACACACCAAATATCAAGCAAATGTCGGGTACACTGGCACCAACTTGGACACTCACTGGGCAACAACCATAGACAGTTTAGTCCATTGTAGCTAAGCGATAGTAAAATTATATGTGACTTCCGAAGTTTCGTTAAACACGAGTCTTATTGTTTTTTAGTTTTTTTTCAACAACGAACAAAGCAACAAGATTTAACTGACTTATTATTGCAGCAATTCACTCTAATCACCATTAAATGGATGAGAGAAACGACTTCAGCTTACTGTGACAATAAAATTAGACAAAATCGTTCACTCTAGGTGTCTGAAGTCATTATGCAACAAAGCTGTTGTTTAACGTATCAATCAGGTTGATTAAATTAAAACATTGCCCCCCCGGCGGGAAATTGAACCCCGGTCTCCCGCGTGACAGGCGGGGATACTCACCACTATACTACCGAGGATCCAATGATTGGTTCAAGTCATGAAATCTGTTCCCTATATTTCAGAGGTTTTTTAGCAATTTTAACAACACACCAAATATCAAGCAAATGTCGGGTACACTGGCACCAACTTGGACACTCACTGGGCAACAACCATAGACAGTTTAGTCCATTGTAGCTAAGCGATTGTAAAATTATATGTGACTTCCGAAGTTTCGTTAAACACGAGACTTATTGTTTTTTAGTTTTTTTTTCAACAACGAACAAAGCAACAAGATTTAACTGACTTATTATTGCAGCAATTCACTCTAATCATCATTAAATGGATGAGAGAAACGACTTCAGCTTACTGTGACAATAATATTAGACAAAATCGTTCACTCTAGGTGTCTGAAGTCATTATGCAACAAAGCTGTTGTTTAACGTATCAATCAGGTTGATTAAATTAAAATATTGCCTCCCCGGCGGGGAATTGAACCCCGGTCTCCCGCGTGACAGGCGGGGATACTCACCACTATACTACCGAGGATCCAATGATTGGATCAAGTCATGAAATCTGTTCCCTATATTTCAGAGATTTTTTAGCAATTTCAACAACACACCAAATATCAAGCAACTGTCGGGTACACTAGCACCAACTCGGACACTCACTGGGCAACAACCATGGACAGTTTATTCCATTGTAGCTAAGCGATTGTAAAATTATATGTGACTTCGGAAGTTTCGTTAAACACGAGTCTTATTGTTTTTTAGTTTTTTTTCAACAACGAACAAAGCAACAAGATTTAACTGACTTATTATTGCAGCAATTCACTCTAATCACCATTAAATGGATGAGAGAAACGACTTCAGCTTACTGTGACAATAAAATTAGACAAAATCGTTCACTCTAGGTGTCTGAAGTCATTATGCAACAAAGCTGTTGTTTAACGTATCAATCAGGTTGATTAAATTAAAACATTGCCCCCCCGGCGGGAAATTGAACCCCGGTCTCCCGCGTGACAGGCGGGGATACTCACCACTATACTACCGAGGATCCAATGATTGGTTCAAGTCATGAAATCTGTTCCCTATATTTCAGAGGTTTTTTAGCAATTTTAACAACACACCAAATATCAAGCAAATGTCGGGTACACTGGCACCAACTTGGACACTCACCGGGCAACAACCATAGACAGTTTAGTCCATTGTAGCTAAGCGATAGTAAAATTATATGTGACTTCCGAAGTTTCGTTAAACACGAGTCTTATTGTTTTTTAGTTTTTTTTCAACAACGAACAAAGCAACAAGATTTAACTGACTTAAGATAGAAAAGCAAGCTTATCAGCTCGCCGCGAAGGGATAGTCGTAAGCCAGTTAGAAACTGTCTTAAATGACAAATTCAGGGCCTATTGTTAAGTCGGACTTATTCACAATTCACACTTTTCTTCACAGACTTTTTGGTTTTAAAACTGGATTCATTTAAAATTTAAAACTATTCTGGATAACTGCAAAACTTAAATACAAATTAAATCTGGTTATTGCGTCATGGTTGGGTCATCAAAGATTGCGTAATCACGGCGATGCTATGGACATCTGGTGGTTTTTAATCATGTTTAACCATCCATAACGAATATATTTCAATAAAAAATATTCGACAAGAAAGAATTAATTTTAAATTTAACACGTTTTTTAAACTTAACACGTAAAATAAATGAAAAGCACATTAAGAATGGAAAATGGAATTTAAACCTAAGGTGAAAAAGTTGTAGTCGCCACCGCAAGATGTCACAAGTCGTTAAACAATTATTTTAGCAGTTTTTCATTATTTACGGGAGAACTAATTTAGTTAACGAAATTATTTTTGTTCTGGTCGCACCGCATATTTTTTGTGTAATTTTTAAGACCAAAAAGTCTGAAATCTGTCGTGAAACACCCGAGCTATGGAGCGTTACATACAGACAGACATACAAAGTGACATGGCTTTTTTTTTCTGCGTATGCGATTATTAGCTTCGCCCTTCGGGCTCGCAATTATTGCAGCAATTCACTCTAATCACCATTAAATGGATGAGAGAAACGACTT
>NC_060916.1:7583868-7586368 GCF_021234035.1 Daphnia pulicaria
ACAAAGCAACAAGATTTAACTGACTTATTATTGCAGCAATTCACTCTAATCACCATTAAATGGATGAGAGAAACGACTTCAGCTTACTGTTACAATAATATTAGACAAAATCGTTCACTCTAGGTTTCTGAAGTCATTATGCAACAAAGCTGTTGTTAAACGTATCAATCAGGTTGATTAAATTAAAATATTGCCTCCCCGGCGGGGAATTGAACCCCGGTCTCCCGCGTGACAGGCGGGGATACTCACCACTATACTACCGAGGATCCAATGATTGGTTCAAGTCATGAAATCTGTTACCTATATTTCAGAGGATTTTTAGCAATTTCAACAACACACCAAATATCAAGCAACTTTCGGGTACACTGTCACCAACTTGGACACTCACTGGGCAACAACCATAGACAGTTTAGTCCATTGTAGCTAAGCGATTGTAAAATTATATGTGACTTCCGAAGGTTCGTTAAACACGAGTCTTATTGTTTTTTGGTTTTTTTTTTCAACAACGAACAAAGCAACAAGATTTATCTGACTTATTATTGCAGCAATTCACTCAAATCACCATTTAATGGATGAGAGAAACGACTTCAGCTTACTGTGACAAAAATATTAGACAAAATCGTTCACTCTAGGTTTTTGAAGTCATTATGCAACAAAGCTGTTGTTTAACGTATCAATCAGGTTGATTAAATTAAAATATTGCCTCCCCGGCGGGGAATTGAACCTCGGTCTCCCGCGTGACAGGCGGGGATACTCACCACTATACTACCGAGGATTCAATGATTGGTTCAAGTCATGAAATCTGTTCCCTATATTTCAGAGGTTTTTTAGCAATTTTAACAACACACCAAATATCAAGCAAATGTCGGGTACACTGGCACCAACTTGGACACTCACTGGGCAACAACCATAGACAGTTTAGTCCATTGTAGCTAAGCGATTGTAAAATTATATGTGACTTCCGAAGTTTCGTTAAACACGAGACTTATTGTTTTTTAGTTTTTTTTTCAACAACGAACAAAGCAACAAGATTTAACTGACTTATTATTGCAGCAATTCACTCTAATCACCATTAAATGGATGAGAGAAACGACTTCAGCTTATTGTGACAAAAATATTAGACAAAATCGTTCACTCTAGGTTTTTGAAGTCATTATACAACAAAGCTGTTGTTTAACGTATCAATCAGGTTGATTAAATTAAAATATTGCCTCCCCGGCGGGGAATTGAACCCCGGTCTCCTGCGTGACAGGCGGGGATACTCACCACTATACTACCGAGGATCCGATATATGGTTCAAGTCATGAAATCTGTTCCCTATATTTCAGAGGTTTTTTAGCAATTTTAACAACACACCAAATATCAAGCAACTGTCGGGTACACTGGCACCAACTTGGACACTCACTGGGCAACAACCATAGACAGTTTAGTCCATTGTAGCTAAGCGATTGTAAAATTATATGTGACTTCCGAAGTTTCGTTAAACACGAGACTTATTGTTTTTTAGTTTTTTTTCAACAACGAACAAAGCAACAAGATTTAACTGACTTATTATTGCAGCAATTCACTCTAATCACCATTAAATGGATGAGAGAAACGACTTCAGCTTACTGTTACAATAATATTAGACAAAATCGTTCACTCTAGGTTTCTGAAGTCATTATGCAACAAAGCTGTTGTTAAACGTATCAATCAGGTTGATTAAATTAAAATATTGCCTCCCCGGCGGGGAATTGAACCCCGGTCTCCCGCGTGACAGGCGGGGATACTCACCACTATACTACCGAGGATCCAATGATTGGTTCAAGTCATGAAATCTGTTACCTATATTTCAGAGGTTTTTTAGCAATTTCAACAACACACCAAATATCAAGCAACTTTCGGGTACACTGGCACCAACTTGGACACTCACTGGGCAACAACCATAGACAGTTTAGTCCATTGTAGCTAAGCGATTGTAAAATTATATGTGACTTCCGAAGGTTCGTTAAACACGAGTCTTATTGTTTTTTGGTTTTTTTTTTCAACAACGAACAAAGCAACAAGATTTATCTGACTTATTATTGCAGCAATTCACTCAAATCACCATTTAATGGATGAGAGAAACGACTTCAGCTTACTGTGACAAAAATATTAGACAAAATCGTTCACTCTAGGTTTTTGAAGTCATTATGCAACAAAGCTGTTGTTTAACGTATCAATCAGGTTGATTAAATTAAAATATTGCCTCCCCGGCGGGGAATTGAACCCCGGTCTCCCGCGTGACAGGCGGGGATACTCACCACTATAATACCGAGGATTCGTTGTTTTGGTTCAAGTCATGAAATCTGTTCCCTATATTTCAGAGGTTTTTTAGCAATTTTAACAACACACCAAATATCAAGCAAATGTCGGGTACACTGGCACCAACTTGGACACTCATTGGGCAACAACCATAGACAGTTTAGTCCATTGTAGCTAAGCGATTGTAAAATTATATGTGACTTCCGAAGTTTCGTTA